>NW_012110474.1:3919721-3928172 GCF_000951045.1 Mandrillus leucophaeus
GCTTGAGCCTGGGAGGTCGAGGTTGCAGTGAGCCGTGATGGCACCACTGTACTCCAGCCTGGGAAACGGAGTGACACCTTGCCTCAAAAAACAAAAAAACACCAACCCCCGCCCCCCCAACTTATGTCACCCTCTGGCTTAAAATCCTTTAATAGCTCCTGGTAGGTTGCAGGATAGAGCTCATGTACATAACGGCCCTTCCCAAGCTGCTTCCTGTCCAACCCCCAAACCAATCCAACCACTATTCTCCCTTTACTCCATTCAAACATTCGTTTCCCAGATACAACATCCCATGTCACACCTCCACAGCTTTCCCATGTGTTTGTCTTTGCTCGGAGCATGCTTCTCTGTCTTCCTTATCTACATACTTGGTCCTCTCCTCTTAACTCTACTCAGACCTAGTGACTCTGACTCAGATGCATGGTGCCTATGTTGCCATGGCACCCATCTAGCAAACCCATTTTTAAAGCTGCAACACCGCTTTATCTTCTCCCATGAGACCATTAGATACTAGCTGAGGGCACAGACCACATCTCACTTAAGTCTTCAGCATTTAGCTAAGTGTGTGACATGAAGGAGTCACTTCGATACTTGTTCTGTTGATTGTCAGTAATGATCTTGGAATTAGCATTTGTTTATGCTCACCCCAAAAAAACAGGAGGCAGTTTGCAGTAAAGAAGCTCAAAAGTCACACACACAACCAAATTTTCTAAGACATGCAAAGGGCACAGGATCTGCACATGACTATGAGAACTACACCAAAAAACATTCTTCATAGAAAAAGCAATGGACGAAAACCATTCTGGTTTGTTGGAGTTCCATGACAAAACAAAGAAATTGTTTCATTGCCAATTTTTCATGTTTAAAACCCAAACTAATAACTGACTTTGTCCTTGAAAAACTGCCTAAAGAAGTTATGTTGTAGAAAATATTTCTCATTTTTATAGAAGAATTTAAGCCACTTTGGGAGGCCGAGGCGGGCAGATCACCTGAGGTCGGGAGTTTGAGACCAGCCTGACCGACATGGAGAAATCCCATCTCTACTAAAAAATACAAAACTTAGCCTGGTGTGGTGGCACATGCCTGTAATCCCAGCTACTTGGGAGGCTGAGGCAGGAGAATCCCTTAAACCTGGGAGACGGAGGTTGCGGAGAGCTGAGATTGCGCCATTGTACTCCAGCCTGGGCAACAAGAGCGAAACTCCATCTCAAAAAGAAAAAGAAGAAGATAAAAAATAATTTAAGCATGTAAGTACATTTAATGAGCCATCGGGTGATGAAAGTAATTTCTGATAGGGGAAAAGTGTAAAAAAGTACCTGTAGATAAACCTTCTTCACACCAGGCACATAATCTGCAATCCGGCCAAAGAGCAGTCGTCCAACTCCTGAAGTGATGCCAATGCACATGAGAACAACCTCTTTATTTTTTTCATCTTGAAATCTTTCATTTACATGTTTCATCTGTAGGCCAAAGAGAAAGAAACCACACTAAATATGGTAGAAAAACTTGGCAAGTTTGAGGCTTTGCATCAAATGCATTTGCTTCTCTGCAATGTTATGGGCTCTCAACTTTCTCCAAATTCGATATTTATGAAATTTGTCCTGTGATAATTTTTCATGAAAACATATGAAAAAAAATTAACATGTTTTAGTTTTCATTTTAAAAAGCATTTTTATGGCTGGGCACGGTGGCTCACTTTGGGAGGCCGAGGTGGGTGGATCATCTGAGGTCAGGAGTTCGAGACCAGCCTGGCCAAACATGGTGAAACCTCATCTCTACAAAAAAATTCAAAAATTAGCCAGGCGTGGTGGCACACGCCTGTAATCCCAGCTACTTGGGAGGCTGAGACAGGAGAATCGCTTTAACCCAGGAGGCAGAGGTTGCCGTGAGCTGATTGCACAACTGGACTCCAGCCTGGGCGACAGAGCAAGACTCCGTCTCCAAAAAAAAAAAAAGCATTTTTATAAGAGTTTTTATTTTTCAACAAAGGGTTAGAAGCATGCAATTATAAGCTATATTGAGCCATTAGCTAAAGGAAGAGAACAGACATTTGAACATACCTATTCTCTCAAGGTCACCCAACGACCCGTTATATTATCTGCTCCCTAAGAGACAGTTCAAGGGTCAATTCTGAAGTTTTATTTCTTCTAGGAGGACCTGAACCAAATCGACACCCCTGAAATGAGTTATAACAGAGCTTCCAGAATGAAAGCATAAGGTTCTCTACCTGTAAAGTTGCCTATTTGTGTAGCATTAGAACAGATAAAAATGCAGGGGCAGCTTAACAGAGCAGTGAAAAGATAAACCACTGGAGAGGCAGACTGCTTGCGTTCAAGTCCTGGTTCTGTTCTTACCAGCCTTGTGGCTTTGAGTAAGTTCTTAACCTCTAGGGTTTCAGTTTCTTTGTCTGTAAAATGGAAATTGGAGTAGTACCTACTTCAGAAATTGGTTGTGAGGATTAAATGTCTGTGTAAAGAGCTTAAAACAGTGTTTGGCACACAGTTAGTAACAATCAGATATTAATTTTAGCCTTCTTTTTTCAAAGGACCTTTCTCCTCCATGTACAGTGTACACATAACAGAGACTACAGTGACCTGTGGGCCATAGATAGCCAGTGAGCATATTCTGTTTGACGTTTCCATAATGCCCGACAATCACCATCCCCCACAACACACGTGGGTCTCAGTCCTGGAAATCTGCAAGCAAATTTCCCACCAAATACAACTACCCATGTAGTGCCCATGTGGCAGTGAATAGCCTTCCTGGATGATATCTCTATAAAACACTTCTCATTTTGCATTTTAAAAGCCCATTTATGTATCCCAACACCATCTCTTTTTTCTCTTCTCTTTCAAAACTATTAACTGTTTTCCCTAACTTCTGTGTTTTCATACTGGTCCAGAATAATCCTCCTAAATATGGCTTTAATCTCATCAATTCCTTATTCAAAGGCGGCCCACTGCCTACATTTACACTCCTTAGTTTGGTATTCAAAGCCTTCCGTAATCTGTTGCTAATCCATCTTTGTACCTTTATTACCTACTGATCTTTGACTCAGAAGTAGAAAATTCATCTGACTTACAAGCCTGGGTTAAACAAAACAAAACAAAACAGTAGAAAATTAAATGTCTAAGGGCCCGGTGAAATAACACAAAAAAGTCAAACAGGTTCATTGGAGAGAAAGGACATATATTTCAGTCGATTATTATCATATAGGTCTACCAATGTTGCCAAATCTACCTCTAGGATCCCTTTAATTTAAAAGAAAAGTCAGAAATTCGGATTTTGTGTGGAAATGTTGGCATCTAATTTAAATTTTGGACACTGTGTGATCCAGCTCTACAAAAGTCACACAAAACACGTCTGCAAACTGCATTAGGCCTGCTTTGATCTCAGCCCTAATCGCATCTGGCCCAGTAGGACAGGTTTATTCACAATGTCACTTAAACATGCCAAGATGTTCTTACCCATCTACATTTCTGCTGCCTCTTCTACCCTCTTCAACTTCTTAACTTCTTGTTATTGCCAAAAGTTTTCATTTGGTATCTGAGGTATTCCGTGTTCCTACCCAGCCCTGTTAGTGTCTCTACACATTCTCTTAAGCAGACACTTCATGTAAAATTAGACATATCCACTCCTGTTTCAAAGGCACCTCAAAGTCAACAGGTCCCATGCTGAACTCAACTCACCCTCACAAATTGCCTGCCCCCCATTTCAGTTAATACACTACTATTAGCCCAACTACCCATGGCAGAAACTGACAGCTACCCTAGATTATTCCCTTTCCCTCTTCAAATCCAAGAGCCACCACTGAATCCTGATGATTTACTTTCTAAATCTCTCAGACTTGCTTCCTTTGGCCCACGTTCCTCATGGTATTTTAGTTCCGTTCTTACCACTCCTCACCGGGACCACTACAGCAGCCTTCTAACATGCTTTTTACTTGAGCCCTCACTACTAATTCTCTCCCCTCTAACCTATGTTCCCTGAGAACACCAGGTTAGGTTCAAAATGAACCTGTCTCAAACAAACAAAAATAAGAGACATTCTTTAGTATTCATAAAAGACTGAATCTACCAGGCATCTTTTTTTATGAAACTAAGAACACCTGTCTGTCAAATAGCTATTATTCCTTATTAATGGTTTCTTTTTCCCCCGCCCTACTTTGTACTCCTTAAAAGGAATAATAAGGTGAAATGTTTGAGGTATTTTGAAAGAAGATAAATTGGGTAAATTCAAATTATGCTTAGGTGGGAACTTAGGTCTTCACCTAGAAGGGGCATTATTTATTTATTTATTTGAGATGGAGTTTCGCTCTGTCGCCCAGGCTGGAGTGCAGTGGCGCAATCTCAGCTCACTGCAACCTTCACCTCCCTGGTTCAAGCGATTCTCCTGCCTCAGCCTCCAGAGTAGCTGGGATTACAGGTGTGCACCACCACGCCCGGCTAATTTTTGTATTTTTAGTAGAGATGAAGTTTCACCATGTTGGCCAGGCTGGTCTCAAACTCCTGACCTCAAGTGATCTGCCTGCTTTGGCCTCCTAAAGTGCTGGGATTACAGGCATGAGCCACCACGCCCGGCCTAGAAGGGGCATTATTTAACTGAATTTTGTTACTGTCATGATTATTTAAATAAAGCAAGAACTTCAGCTTCTAATACTCCCTCCCTATTCCCACCAAAATCTGCAAACTAAAAAAGTTTCTTTGGTCAGTATGTGAGGGAATCTGGGGATGCTGGATCTCTGGATCCTTTCTCACTGAGGCAGTAGTTACCCAAGAGGTCTGGTATGTTCTACTTGTGTTCTGGGCCATCCATGACTGCTGCTGTTTTATAAATTTCTGCCCATCTGTCATCCTCTGGAGACTGGCATGCCCTTTAGTTCAGCAGAAAGTGAATACAGGACAAAATGGATATTTCTAACAAAGAGTTGTAGAGATATGGAAATGTTGAAGAGATGTTTTCACTTTATTTTTTAAACCAATTCAAAGCTTATACTAGAGGCCACTGTCTACACAGGGGATAATATTATGTTGTAGAGCAGTTGTTTAAAGTTAACTTTAAAGATAAGTTAGACTTTATCTAAATGTATTAAGTGTCAGGAATTCATCTTTTTTTTTTTTTTTTGATGGAGTCTCACTCTTTCGCCCAGGCTGGAGTGCAGTGGTGCGATCTCGGCTCACTGCAACCTCTGCCTTCTGGGTTCAAGCGATTCTCCTGCCTCAGCCTCCTGAGTAGCTGGGATTACAGGTGCCCACCACCAAGCCTGGCTTATTTTTGTATTTTTAGTAGAGACGAGGTTTCACCATGTTGGTCAGGCTGGTCTCAAACTCCTGACCTCGTGAAACACCTGCCTCGGCCTCCCAAAGTGCTGGGATTACAGGCATGAGCCACTGCACCTGGCCAGGGATTCATCTTTTATTTATGTTCTTAAACATCTGTTTAATTCTGGGTTGCACACTTCCAGGGGATTAACAAAACCTTGCTAATTGACATCTTCGACACTGACTGTGTCTGAAACATTTTTTCTTTTTAAGACAGAGTTTCACTCTGTTGCCCAGGCTGGAGTACACTGGCACAATCACAGCTCACTGCAGCCTCGACCTCCTGGACTTAAGCAATCCTTAGCCTCCCGAGTAGCTGGGACCACAGGTACATGCCACCACACCCAGCTAATTTTTAAATCATTTTTGTAGAGACATGGTCCTGTTATGTTGTCCAGGCTGGTCTCAAACTGCTGGGCTTAAGCAATCCTCCACTCTTGCCCTCCCAAAGTGCTGGAATTACAGGCATGAGCCACCATACCCGGCCCTGGGTAACTGTTTCTGACCAGCCAACTGAAGGCAGGTTCCTCTTCCCTCACTAGAGCCCACGGACAGATTCTGTTTTTTGAGAGGTCTCAGGCAGTAGCCCAAGAAAGTGATCATCTCACTGGAATGGCCTCAGCCCGGGCCTCTCTCTTCTCCACCTCTCTTACAGGGGAGCCACAGTGTAAGACATTTGGAGACATCAGATGGTGTTCTGGTGAAGAAGCTAAGGCAGAGTCCTCTAGCTCTCATATATCAACCACAGAGGAAGTTAAATGGGTGGCCACAGTACAAAAGCAGCTCCAATAAAGCCGATGAACATGCATTAGAAACTCAAGCTTCTCATCACCAAATGGTTTCATGATAGAATGCCCAACAGAAGGGAACCCCAAATCACTATATTTACAGAAACCTGTGAGGTGCAGTGGTGGTACACATCTGCAAAGCAAGGATGCCACTGATCAAAAAGGTCCAATAATTACCTACTGTACTGTTTTCTAAGATTGTGTAATTTGGCCATGCCTTGATGGTCATTATCTTCCTCCTTTTAAGGGGGTGAGTACTTTTTGTTTAATGTCTTTCATGTAAGGTTTATGGAATTTATTAAATAAATATGATAAAATACTGGTGCACAAAAGTTAGACTATATATCTTTGGGGAGTCATAGTTTAAAAAGAAGGGGGATTACTGGAGACTCTTCAAACAAAAGTAACTTTATTTCTGACAGAGGACTTGGAGTAACAGCTGACTGACAACTACGAAGTGCTAACAAAGGCTGTATACAGAGGCCAGGAAAGCAGGGCAAAAACAGGCCCAGGGGAGGAGTGGAGACTGTGGGACTAAAATAATCACAACTGTCTTCTAGGCAGAACTGAATAAAACAACCCCTCCACCCCCACCCAATAGTTATCATCCACTGCTGTTGCAGTTAACTATGCTCTTTGGGAGATAAGATTTCAGTCACCCAGTCATCATCTGTATTCGTTTATAATTATTTTGATTCATCTCTGTCCTTCCTCATCAGATACACATCATCAAACTGAAAAGAGGTGGACAATAGCTAGACATGTACATTCATTTTATGTCTAGGAGAATAAACTCTTTGGGGGAGGGAGGGAATCTGTATGTTTTACATTTACATGGTACATCAAAAAATGGGATAATAAATCCTACATAATATTTACAGCAATTATGGAATTCAAACTGATTCTTTTAACTCCCTGCTTTCCAATACGGACACTAAGTTCAAAGCACTTTTACTCACTGCTGTTCACACCAGAGATCGGCAGCTTCAGCCTGTTGCCTCTCATTTACTGCATTTTGGAGTAATTCTAAGAAAATATCCATCTAACATTTGAAAAGCTATTCCGTAACTCTAGAAGACCATTCTGCCTAAATACACTTTTTTGAAAGGTAAACTCAAAAAGCCTGGCCCTTTAAAAAATAGATGTACATTCGAAAGGGAATAGAAAGCCTGCAAGAGTGGGTTAATGGATAATCTGAGTTTGTTACAAATCAAAACTTAACACTACCCTTTGACTTAAAAGTAGGATTAACAGAAATCTTCTGAATGAAATGAGACAGTTTATTTTGTTTTTTTCTTTCTTTTTTAAATGACTGTGTTTCCTCTGGCTGTGCTTTTGCTAGAGGAAGTAAATTAAAACAAGTGGGGCACTCCCTTAGGAAGTTCTGCATGAGCACTGCACACAAGCAAGCCGAGCGAGGTGATTATAAGGTGGAAGAAAACTAACTCCATAGATCTGAGTACATAAAATTAATCCCTTTACACCAGAACACACTAAAATAAAACTTTATGGCCACTGATAGATATTCATTGATTAGACTAGCCCCAAAATGTCCTCTTAGCTTCTTTAATCTGATCAACTGTGCCTTGAAACTAAGGTATCTCTAAGATATGCTTGAAAGGAAAAATTTCTTTGCTTGCCAACATGTTTAAGGACTGACATCTTTTGGCAGCACAGTGTCTATTTTTTAATGATATTTCTGTTGTGACTAAACTGTGGTGCAGGTACCTGCTCCCTCCTCAGCAGCTGACCAGGTGGAGAGCAGACCTTTGGCCTAACAGGACTGTAGGAGGCATGGGTGGTTGGTTCTGTTTGTTTTTTTAAACAGCTGATCTTTCCATTTCATTAAGATGGGTTTCCATGGTGTAGATAATCACGCATATCTACTGTTAAGACATGAAAAAGTACTGGGAAAAAAGAAGTTTCTGTAGTGCAGATTATTTAATAGCTACCAAAGGGCAGAAGAAAAAAAAAGTTCAGAAGGAAGAGATGGCTAATGGTTTAAAGAACCTGATTTTGAAAAAATTTCTAACTCTAAAAATTCTTTAAAAGCCTTTGTTATTTCTACTTTTTTTTTTTTTTAACAATTTTCCCTGGATTACAAACAAAACAAACAGTCCACCTATGACATAGCATCATTTAGATAAGATCAAGATTTAGTAAAATGTCCTAGAGGAATTACCAACCAAAACCAAGTTGGATTTAGATGCCAGTTTAAATAACCCTGCATTTTAGAAGTTTAAAGTAGACTTCATCTTAAAATAGAAAATAAATCACTAGGATTTTTAGGTAACTTGAAATTATTTAGTGGCTCTAAATAATTTCTGTGCCAGATATTTCAC
>NW_012110474.1:3929292-3931684 GCF_000951045.1 Mandrillus leucophaeus
AGGTATGTAGTGACTACACCATGTAGGTTTGTCTAAGTACACTCTCTGATGTTTGCACAACAATGAAATTGCCTAAGGATACATTTCTCAGAACATATCCTCATTGTTACGAGATGCATGACTGTACATGAATTTGGAAAAATAGTCCAAAGTGAACAAATGCACCCAACAAAAGGCTAGTTGAAATGGTATTAAATTTTAGAAGTTTAATACAACCTTCTTTATCTTTTTTAGATGGAGCCTTGCTCTGTTGCCCAGACGAGTGCAGCAGCAGAATCTCAGTTCACTGCAACCTCCACCTGTGGGTTCAAGAGTGCTTCCTGTCTCAGCCTCCCAAGTAACTGGGATTACAGGCGTGAGCCACCATGCCCAGCTAGTTTTTGTATTTTTAGTAGAGATGGGGTTTCACCATGTTGCCCATGCTAGTCTCAAACTCCTGACCTCAAGTGATCTGCCTGCCTCGGTCTCTCAAAGTGCTGCAATTACAGGTGTGAGCCACCATGCTTGGCTTAAGATTGGCTTCTGATATGGTTTGAATGTTTGTCCCTTCCATATCTCATGTTGAAATGTGATTCCCAATGTTAGAGGTGGGACCTGGCAGGAAGTGACTGGATTTTGGAGGTGGATCTATCACGAGTGGCTTAGCACCATTCCCTTGATGATAAGTCAGTTATTGCTTGAGTTCAACAGAGATTGGGTTAAGAGTGTGGCAGCTCCCCACCGACACTCTTGCTCCCAACCGACACTCTTGCTCCCAATCTCATCAAGTGACCTGCTGCTCCCAGTCTGCTTTTGCCATGAGTAAAAGCTCCCTGAGACCTCACCAGAAACTGAGCAGATGCTGGGGCCATGCTTCCTATACAGCCTGCAGAATCGTGAGCCAATTAAACCTCTTTTCTTTATAAATCATCCAGCCTCGGGTATTTCTTTATAGGAACACAAGAACCAAATACAGCTTCTTTTTAAAACAGAAAAGGATACATTCAGAAAGCATTATTTAAATCACTGGGATCTGAGGTAACTTGATAACTTATTTAATGACCTTGGCAGTAGTGTCAATAAGCAAGTATTTTGTAAATTCACAAAATTGGTTCTACCTTATTCTGTTGGTTATTGACATTTTAACTTAGTTTAAGATTTGATTTTTGAAAGAAACAAATAAATTAGGCCATTAGTTCTTATTCAGCTTCCTAATTTTTCCCTTAATTCTGAAGTGAAGAAAAATGGATCCTTCCATGAAAATTCTACCTTCTAACCTCTCTTCACTAAGATTTAGGCTAATGATGTTGGCTAAAGTGCTACTTTGCAAAGTCTCCCATCTATCTTTCTCTTTCCCTCGGCCTTTGGAAGGCATGGTGTTCAGTCTTTTTTATTAATCCTAAGAGCCATCTAATTGCTGGCTCAAATTTGCATCCATAAATCTAATTTGTTTTTACCAGAATGAAGATTAAAATTTGTCGAGTAGGCCTAGATCAGCTTTCCTTCCACTGTTATCATTTCCACATATTTCTGATATTGTCTATCCCAACTGTTCCTTTTCTTATCCTTATTTCAGAGTTCTGTCGTGGGGGTTGGGGAAATGAAATCAACATTAGTCTCTTGGTATCCGTGGGGAACTGAACCCACACCTCCTCGGATACCCATATCTATGGATGCTCAAGTCCCTGATATAAAATGGTGTAGTATTTGCATGTAACCTATGCATATCCTCCTGTATACTTTAATTAATCTCTAGATTACTTATAATAACCGATACCATGTAAATGCTATGTAAATAGTTATTCTACATTTTTATATTTCAACGCTCTACACAGAGAAACTTCTCTAGTAACAGACTATGATCCCCAGAAATGGTCCCTGAAAGTACAGTCTCCTGTTGTTGTTGCTGTTGTTTGTAGAGATGTGGTCTTGCCGTGTTACCCAGGCTGATCTCGAACTCCTGAGCACAAGCAATCCTCCCACCTTGGCCTCTCAAAGTTCTGGGATACAGGCATAAGCCACTGAGCCCAGCCTGTATTTTGTTTTTAATCTGTGTTCTTTTTTATTGTTTTTGTTTTGAGATGGGGTCTCGCTGTTGCCTAGGCTGGAGTGCAGTGGTATGATCACGGCTCACTGCCACCTCAACCTCCCAAGTAACTGGGACCATGGGCACATGCCACTATGCTCAGCTAATTTTTTATTTATTTATTTTTCTTTTTATTTTTTTGAGAAGGAGTCTCGCTCTGTCACCCAGGCTGCAGTGCAGTGGCGGGATCTTGGCTAACTGCAACCTCTGCTTCCCCGGTTCAAGAAATTTTCCCTGCCTCAGCCTCCTGAGTAGCTGGGACTACAGGCAGCTGCCATCATGCCTGGCTAACTTCTGTATTTTTAGTACAGACAGGGTTTTGCCATG
>NW_012110474.1:3934434-3935838 GCF_000951045.1 Mandrillus leucophaeus
GAGATTGCTTTTCTGCCTTGTTGCCCAGGCTGGAGTGCAATGGTGTGATCTCAGCTCACTGCAACCTCCACCTCCCAGATTCAAGCGATTCTCCTATGTCAGTCTCCCATTTAACTGGGATTACAGGTGTCCGCCACCATACCCAGCTAATTTTGTATTTTTAGTAGAAACAGGATTTCACCATGTTGCCCAGGCTGGTCTCGAACTCCTGAACTCAGGTGATCTGCCCACCTCAGCCTCCCAAAGTGCTGGGACTACTGGTATGAGCCACCACACCCAGCCTAAATTCAAATTTGATTCGGAAGTTTCTTTTTTGGAGTTTCATTCTTGGCACACCAGACTTACCACTCTCTCAGATCCTTGGTTCCTGGCAAGTTTGAATGAACACAACAGACTGTGTCTATGCTGGTCATCAAGATGGCTCCTGAGGGCTCAGCCATGGTTGGCAGCCTACCTGCACGACTGACTGACTCTGATACTTTGGTAGAGCACTTTGAAGATAGAAAAGTGGTTGCAAAGGCTCTGTAGATGTGGACTCCTGTTTGTGATTCGTGCTCCTTTGAGGTATCATGTACTTCCATGTTTTACATTTATTTAAAAACAAGAAAAGGGGACATGCTCTTTAAACTTATTCTTGGGTTGATCTGGTGATAAAGTTACCTATGGGCTAAATGTGCATGCAAATGAACAGGTAGGTGTGGGTTATGGAGTCTCTAATCAATAGTGGAATTACAGTCATGTGCTACTTAATAACATTTCTGGTCAAAGATGAACCACATATACAACAGCAATTCCATAAGATTACAATCCTGTACTTTCACGGTACCGTTTCTATGTTTAGATACACAAATACCATGTGTTACAACTGCCTACAGCATTCAGCACAGTAACATGCTGTACAGGTTTGTAGCCCAGAAGCAATAGGCTATACGTATGCCATATAGCCTAGGTATGTAGTGACTACACCATGTAGGTTTGTCTAAGTACACTCTCTGATGTTTGCACAACAATGAAATTGCCTAAGGATACATTTCTCAGAACATATCCTCATTGTTACGAGATGCATGACTGTACATGAATTTGGAAAAATAGTCCAAAGTGAACAAATGCACCCAACAAAAGGCTAGTTGAAATGGTATTAAATTTTAGAAGTTTAATACAACCTTCTTTATCTTTTTTAGATGGAGCCTTGCTCTGTTGCCCAGACGAGTGCAGCAGCAGAATCTCAGTTCACTGCAACCTCCACCTGTGGGTTCAAGAGTGCTTCCTGTCTCAGCCTCCCAAGTAACTGGGATTACAGGCGTGAGCCACCATGCCCAGCTAGTTTTTGTATTTTTAGTAGAGATGGGGTTTCACCATGTTGGCCATGCTGGTCTCAAACTCCTGACCTCAAGTGATCTGCCT
>NW_012110474.1:3937878-3953281 GCF_000951045.1 Mandrillus leucophaeus
CAACCTCTGCTTCCCCGGTTCAAGAAATTTTCCCTGCCTCAGCCTCCTGAGTAGCTGGGACTACAGGCAGCTGCCATCATGCCTGGCTAACTTCTGTATTTTTAGTACAGACAGGGTTTTGCCATGTTGGCCAGTCTGGTCTCGAACTCCTGACCTCAGGTGATCTGCCTGCCTCGGCCTCCCAAAGTGCTGGAATGCTCAGCTAATTTTTTATGTTTTTGTAGAGATGGCATCTCACTATGCTGCCCAGGCCAGTGTTATTTTTATTGTTTTCTTCCCCCCAAATATTTTCAATCCATGGTTGGTTGAATCCAAGGATGTAGAATCTTGGATATAGAGGACTGCTTATATTTTAAATATGTTGAGTTTTGTCTGGTAATTATACAGTGTTCAGGAAGAAAAGGACCACACCTTGGTAGGAGGACAGATAAGAAAGTGGAAAGCCTGTGTACTCTGGATTAAGGCAGCCTACAGAGCAGACAGAAAACTTCTTTGGACAGGGAATCAGATGGCCTTGGCACGGCAGTGAAAGAAATGTCTTTGGAGTCAAATTATGAACTCTACTCCTTATTGAGGCTAAAATCTTGGGCATCAGTTTCCCAGTCTCAAACACTACACATTGGTTCACAATTTGGTTCACAATTTAGTTCACAATTTAGGCAGCAACACCTCATTAGGGTTGTTTTGGAAATTTGTGGGGACTATTTTTATCTTTCTGATATACTTTCGCCCAAGCAGTAACTTTTCTTACTTTTTAATTTTTTATTGTGATAAATTCCTATCTCATAAAATTTGCCATTTTAACCAGTTTAAGTGTACTCTATTAAGTACATTTACATTGTTGTACAACTGTCACCACCGTTCTGCTCCAGAACTTTTTCATTTTCTCAAGCTGAAACTCTTCACCCATTAAATAACTCCTCATTTCCCCCTCCCCTTGGAGGCCACCATACAACTTTCAGTATTTATGAATGTGACTTCCCTGGGTACCACATCTAAGCGGAACCATACAGTATTTGTGCTTTTGTGCCTGGAGTATTTCACTTGGTGTAGTGTCCTCATGGTTCATCCATGTTGTAGCACGTATCCCAAGCATTATCTTACTTCTTTTATTTCTCCTTACTGTAACAAGTGGGACATTACTGAGGTTTAAAAACATTACGTATATAGGTAGGTCTTCTTTCTTTTTTCTAAAATCAAAGACAAGGCCTGGAATATAGAGGTCTTCTTATCTAGGAATTTTATTTCGGGAGAGAAAAGGAGGCACTGAGTATGACACTGCTTTGGGTACATTACAGGGTTGCTGTGAAGGTAAAAGGGATGCAGAGTTGAGAAAGTGCCACACGAGGAAGCGGGGATGGTGGGGACATGAGGTGATTCCTAATCCTGGGCAATTCTGACTCCATAATTCAGAACAGCTCTGAGGGCTCAAGAGTCTAGCAAAGAAATACCTGGCAGAAAAAGCAATTAATGCTTGAGGGATCAACAGGGAGCTAAGAATTGTCCTCTGAGAAAATGCTGAAAAGGGCAGGGTCAGGAACTGAAAAGTCCCTGAGAGAGCTCCTGAGGAGTAAGGAGCACATAAAAGAAAACATGTGTTCACAGAAGCAGAGATAACAAGTTGGGACAGGGACACTTGGTTTATTATTGAGGATATTATAATGCTTCATAAATTCAATCATCAATATGTGGCAGCATTCTAAATCCCACTGATATGTGTGTGGGTCAAGAGGGGCGTGGGCATCTGTTAACCTACTTGTTGGGTGACGTTCACACTCAGACACCCCATTCTTCTGGAAGCAGCAGCTGGGAGAAGGCACAAAGCACAGGGCATTATTTTACTCCAGCAAGACTGACTATACCTCTTGGCATCCTTTTCCATACCTTTAAGTTATTTCACATTGAAACTAGTCAAGATAATTATAAAATCACTTTTATTTCTATGAAGGTTTAAACCTCACCCTGTCATTAACTACATGTGTGTGACCTGAGAAAGTCTCTTAACTAACTCTTCTCCCTGCAAGATGGAGATAAAACTGTTCTTACCTTATTATACATTGAAGAACAAAGAAAAAAAGCACTTGAAGAACATAAAGTGCTATTAGAATGTAAAGTAGTCATGAGCAGAGAAATTAGTAGACCTTGCACTCTACCAGCCTATAAACTTAGCCAGCCTATAAACTCAACCTGAAATCAGTTAAAAAAAAAAAAAAGAAAAGAAAAGAAAAGAAAAGAAAAGAAAAGAAAAAGATGGAGTGCCAGGCACATGCTAGGTGCTGGGGCTAGAGCAATGAAGAGAAGACGCTCTCCCTACCCTTGTGGAGTGTTCAGTCTGCCTTACCCATTTCTTCCTTAGCATTTTCTGAGGTGTTAGGACACTTCCCACACAAAACTCCCCAATGTACTAATGTATTTTGTAGATAAATCCACAGTTTTCACCAGCCTTTCCCATACTTACATAGACTGTATTACCCAATATAAGGGCCTAACAAAAAATACACTACTGCTGTTTTTCAACTTAAGCTAAAATTAGATATTTTCATATGTTTGTGAGTTTATTTCTCCCTCACAAATTTAAAATATTTTAGAAGTTTGGGGCCTACATTATAGGGATAATTTCCACCCCTGAGAAATCCATGAATCATTTCTAAAAACTACTATTCAATTATCTGTGAATATTTATTTTTGGCTAAGTGTAATTTGGAACACAGGACAAACTTGGTCTACCTTACTATAAGCAGCAGCTTTGTTTTAGTTTAATTATTTCTACATGATCAGTTCTCTAGATTTCTTCTGTATTATCACCTCTTCTCTCAAGTTCCTATGCTAGTATATTATATTTTGAAAAGAAAAAACTAGCTTGTTTTGATGATGTTCTGTAAATATTAAACTTCGCATGAATGAGCAAACAAGTGGTCAGAGAAATAAAGATCCTTATTCATCTCAAGTAGGAGAATGCTGGTGAATACCGCCTAAGGCACAAAACTGATAAATGGGCAAATTGTCACTAACCTGAATAGTCAAATTGCAGCAGATGTTGAGATCTGAAGGAAAATAAATGCAATGTTAGAAAAGCTAGAAAACAAGAAAAGCATAGACATCACTGAAAAAAATCTGAGAAAAAGTAGAGACAAAGTAAAGGAGAGAAGGTATCTTAATCATTCACTATAATAACCACATGAGGCCAGGTGTGATGGCTCACATCTGTAATCCCAGCACTTTGGGAGGCAACCATGGGAGGATGGCTCATGCCCAGGAGCTTGAGACTAGCTTGGGCAACATAGTGAGACTTCATCTCCAAAAAAGGTAGTAAGAAGAATAACCACATGAGAACCAAGTAACACTAGTATATTGTTAGAAGAGATAAGTAGTTAATAAAGTATATAATATGGCTTGGCTGTGTTCCCATCCAGATCTCATCTTGAATTGTAACTCCCATAATCCCCATGTGTCCTAGGAGGAACCTGGTGGGAGGTAATTAAATCATGGGGTGGGTTTTTCCTGTGCTGTTCTCATGATAGTTTCATAAAGGGTAGTTCCTCTGCATGCACACTCTTGCCTCCTGCCACGTAAGACTTGGTTGTGCTCCTCCTCTGCCTTCTGCCATGATTGTGCGGCCTCCCCAGCTGTATGGAACTGTGAGTCCATTAAACCTCTTTTTCTTTATAAATTACCCAGTCTCGGGTATGTCTTTATTAGCAGCATGAGAACAGACTAATACAGTAAATTGGTACTGGGTAGTGAGGTGCTGCTGTAAAGATACCCAAACATGTGGAAGCAACTTTGGAACTGGGTAACAGGCAGAGGCTGGAACAGTTTGGAGGGCTCAGAAGAAAACAGGAAGTTGTGGGAAAGTTTGGAACTTCCTAGAGACCTGTTGAATGGCTTCTGAGGTGGTCTCAGATGGAGATGAGGAATTTGTCGGGAACTGGAGTAAAGGTCACACTTGCTATACAAAGAGACTGGTGGCATTTTGTCCCTGCCCTAGAGATCTGTGGAACTTTGAACTTGAGAGGATGATTTGGGGTATGTGTTGGAAGAAATTTCTAAGCAGCAAAGTGTTCTAGAGGAAGCAGAGCATAAAAGTTTGGAAAATTTGCAGCCTGTTGATGCAATGGAACCATAAAAACCCTAGAAGAAAACTGGCTAGCCATATGCAGAAAGCTGAAACTGGATCCCTTCCTTACACCTTATACAAAAATTAACTCAAGATGGATTAAAGACTTAAACGTAAGACCTAACACCATGAAAACCCTAGAAGAAAACCTAGGCAATACCATTCAGGACATAGGCATGGGCAAAGACTTCAAGACCAAAACACCAAAAGCAATGGCAGCAAAAGCCAAAATTGACAAATGGGATCTAACTAAACTAAAGAGCTTCTGCACAGCAAAAGGAACTACCATCAGAGTGAACAGGCAACCTACAGAATGGGAGAAAATTTTTGCAATCTATCCATCTGACAAAGGGCTAATATCCACAATCTACAAGGAACTTAAACAAATTTACAAGAAGAAAACAACCCCATCAAAAAGTAGGTGAAGGATATGAACAGACACTTTTCAAAAGAAGATATTTATGCAGCCAACAAACATATATAAAAAAAGATCATCACTGGTCATTAGAGAAATGCAAATCAAAGCCACAATGAGATACCATCTCACGCCAGTTAGAATGGCAATCATTAAAATGTCAGGAAACGAGATGCTGGAGAGGATGTGGAGAAATCAGAATGCTTTTACACTGTTGGTGGGAGTGTAAATTAGTTCAACCATTGTGGAAGACAGTGTGGCAATTCCTCAAGGAACTAGAACCAGAAATACCATTTGACCCAGCAATCTATTACTGGTAAAGGATTATAAATCATTCTACTATAAAGACACATGCACATGTATGTTTATTGCGGCACTATTCACAATAGCAAAGACTTGAAACCAACCCAAATGCCCATCAATGACAGACTAGATAAAGAAAAAGTGGCACATGTACACCATGGAATACTATGCAGCCATAAAAAGGATGAGTTCCTGTCCTTTGCAGGGACATGGATGAAGCTGGAAACCATCATTCTCAGGAAACTAAGACAGGAACAGAAAACCAAACACCGCATGCTCTCACTCATAAGTGGGAGCTGAACAATCAGAACACAAGGACACAGGGAGGGGAACATCACACACCAGGGCTGGTCAGGGGAATGGGGGGCTACAGGAGGGATAGCATTAGGAGAAATACCTAATGTAGCTGACAGGTTGATGGGTACAGCAAACCACCACGGCTGGCACATGTATACCTATGTAATAAACCTGCACATTATACACATGTATTCCAGAACTTAAAATATAATAAAATAATAAGAAGAAAAAGAAAAACCCATTTTCTGGGGAGGAATTCAAGCCAGCTGCAGAAATGTGCAGAATTTCCATAAGTGAGAAGAAGCCCAATGTTAATTGCCAAGACAATGGTGAAAATGTCCCCAGGGCATGCCACAGACCTTCAAGGTAGCCCCTCCCATTACAGACCTGAAGGCCTAGGAGGAAAAAATGGTTTCATAGGCCAGGCCCAGAGCCCCCCCACCCATGCTGTGTGCAGCTTAGGGACTTAGTGTACTGTATCCTAGCTGCTCCAGCCATGGCTAAAAGGGGCTAAGATACAGCTCAGGTCATGGCTTCAGAGGGTGCAAGCCCCAAGCCTTGGCACCTTCCACATGGTGTTGAGTCTGTGGGTGCACAGAAGTCAAGAATTGAGGTTTGGGAACCTCCACCTAGATTTCAGAGGATGTATGGAAATGCCTGGATGTACAGACAGAAGTTTGCTGCAGGGGCAGGGCCCTCATGAAGAACCTCTGCTAGGGCAGTGTGGAAGGGAAATGTGGGATCGGAGCCCCTACACAGAGGCCCCAGTGGGGTACTGCCTAGTGGAGCTATGAGAAGAGGGATACCGTCCTCCAGACCCCAGAATAGTAGATCCACCAACAGCCTACACTGCATCTGGAAAAGCTGCAGACCCTCAATGTCAGCCCATGAAAGCAGCTGGAAGGGAGCCTGTACCCTGCAAAGCCACAGGGGCAGAGCTTCCCAAGGCCATGGGAGCACACCTCTTGCATTAATGTGCCCTGAATGTGAGACCTGGAATCAAAGAAGATCATTTTGGAACTTTAAGGTTTAATAACTGCCCTACTGGATTTCAGACTTGCATGGGGCCTGTAGCCCCTTTGTTTTGGCCAATTTCTCCCACTTGGAATGGGTGTATTTACCCAATGCTTGTATCCCTATTTTATCTAGGAAGTAACTAACTTGCTTTTGATTTCACAGATTCACAGGCAGAAGGGATTGCCTTGTCTCAGATGAGACTTTGGACTGTGGACTTTTGAGTTAATGCTGAAATGAGTTAAGACTTTGAGGGACTATTGGGAAGGCATAATTCGTTTTGAAATATGAGGACATGAGATGTGGGAGGAGCCAGGGGCAGAATGATATCGTTTGGCTGTGTTTCCTACCCAAATTTCATCTTGAATTATAGCTCCCATAATCCCCACATGTCATGGAAGCAAGCTGGTGGGAGGTAATTAAATCTTGGGGGCGGGTTTTTCTTGTGCTATTCTCATGATAGTGAATAAGTCTCATGAGATCTGATGGTTTTATAAAGGGCAGTTCCCCTGCACATACTCCCTTGCCTGCCACCATGTAAGACATGCCTTTGCTCCTCCTCCATCTTCCACCATGACTGTGAATCCTTCCCAGCCATGTGGAACTGTGAGTCCATTAAACTCTTTTTCTTTATAAATTGCCCAGTCTTGGGTAAGTTTTTATTAGCAGTGTGAAAACAGACTAATACAGTATATGAAGAAGAAACAATGATTGGGTCCTACAGCAAAGTATGCAAGATATTTTCATTTTTGACATGCAGATTTTTAATAATACATCAAATAAAAATAAGTTGGATTAAAAAATCCAACTCTTGATTGGCCTTAGAGACTTGAGAAATTCTGTTACAGGCCTCCCAAGGGCAACAGAAAGCTGTCTTATTTTTGTATCTTCAAAGTACCTAATACTACCCTTCACCCAAAGGATGTACTTACCATCAGCTTTTCAATGAAGTTGTCCCTGACTGGCTAAAGTTGTCTCTTACCATTTCTTACCATCACCTTCCATCTCATTTTGTTTTCTTTGAAGAAAATATCACTATTTGAAAATTGCTTTGTTTCTTTATGAACTTACTTGTTTATTGAGCTATGTGTGAGAAAGTATCTGTTCTTAGCATTGTGTCCCCACATCTAGAATGTCTGTGGCACACAATAGACACTCAAATGAATACTTGAATCTGTTTAACTGATTTATAATTAGAGCAAGTCAAACAACAATAAATTAATTTAAATATAATTTATTCTAATGGCAACTCTGTTACTTAACTGTGCAACCTTAGGCAAACCTTTTAAACCTCTCTGAGCCTCAGTGTTCATATCTATTAGTAGGAGAACCACTATTAGCGCTGCTTTCCTTATAAAAGGTTACCATGAGAGTTGAATCAGAAAACATATATGTGCGTAAATATCTTCATAGCCTTTTTGGAAGTTAATTGCAAAGGGAATGAATAAATAAAGGAAACATTTTCAGGCCACATAACAACAACAAAAATACAAGAAATACATATAGGGATTGAGAGTAAATTTAATCAGCACACATGAATCTCAGTGGGTAAATTATCATATTTAGGTTAACAAAGGCTGAGTACAGTGGCTTATGCCTGTGATCCTAGCACTTGGGGAGGTTGAGACAGGAGGATCACTTGACACCAGGAGTTCAAGGCCAGCCTGAACAACATAGCAAGACCCAGTCTCTAAATATATATACATATATATATCCTGGTGTCAAGGAAATGTTGTAAGCCTATATTTGAATGAAAAATAGAAAAACAAAATTACTTAAATTTGAAAATCTTGATGAAAAAGCAATGTAATTACTCTTCGTTTTGCAAAGTAGCAAAGTATTCTGTATAGCTAAGAAAAAGGAAAAAGGGAAGAAGAGGGGGAGGGAAGAAAGAAGGGAGGGAGGGAAGAAAGAACGGAGGGAGGGAAAGAGGGAGAGAGAAAGTAAATGAAACTTTTAAACCCTAGTATTTAAGCCTCTAGGCCAAAAACAGAATTAACATTCTAAGCCTTTCTATTTTAATTGGTTGCAGTGCTACAAAGACAGAGATAGGGCAACTCTTCAGTTACATAACTCCATTTTAAATCAATAAAAACGTTTCCAGCACTCTACAACCATCATCCACCAAGCTGGGGACATGTAATGGGGCCCAGGACTTTGCTTCTGTCAGAACCTTATAGTGAACAGAGAGAAACACAACCAACAGAGGTAAACCAACCAACATGAAGGAGAGGTCACCTTCAGCAGTCCATTCCTGGCCAAGTGTACAGTGACCTTTGGTTTACAAGGATACAATTGTGAGCCTTGCATTGTCAGGGACAATCTGCTGCACAACAACCTTGTCCCTGAGCTCCAAATAGATCCATGAAAGAAAGATAACAAAGATAGTGCAACTGCTGTTGGCAACTCTGAGAAAATGCATCATGTCAAAATGGCAAAGCAACCTCCTGATTGGGAAGTGAACCCTATGAGTTGACCAGGGTTAGGACAGAAACTAATTTCACTCCTGTAATCATTTTGTTTCTACATACACATTCTGTTTCTATGTACATATTCACAGGCTGGGCTGTAATCAGCTTCCATTTATTTTCCATGGATGTTCTTGGGTGTTACACCCAGTTCTGCTACTTTTATAACTGGCTTTTGGCCAGCAACTTAACCATTCCATGCCTTAGTTCCTTTACCTTTCTTTTTTTGTAGGGCAGGGGGAGGAGTGCAAATACGTGACCTGTACAATGCCTTTCAGGTCCTAAGTTATTGTTACACTTTTTTGGCAGACACTTAAGTATGTTATTTAAAAGCCACACTTCTAAGAAGACCCAAGCTCAAGCCCTGGTTGCACCATGTACCATCCTTGCAACCCTGAGCAGTTGTTCCACCACCCCAACTCTGGTTCTTTTCTTGCTAGACAGAAGCCCTGATATTGCCCATTTCACATGGTGGTCCAAGACTCCAGTGACAGATAATGTGGAAGCATCTTGTAGACTAAAATGTTAATAAAAACGTTAACTAAAATGTTAAAAAATGTTAAATCAAAAAGAAATTCGGGAAATAAATGTTATATTTGTCTACAAGAAACCTGTGGTTTTCTTTAAGACAAAGCACACCATTGCATGGGTTGGCGGATTGGGCAAAAATCTTAAACTATGCTCTGAAGCCTAGATGTTGCCATTGTTCTTACCATTTTACTTCAAAAAAGCGTCAATTCAATTTAACACGGATACAGAGATACCGGGATTGCGTAACAGAGACAGAGGGATTCCATGTTTGCAGTTATACACCTCCAAATTGGTGCGCGTTGCCCTTTAAATGAGCACTTTTACAATCTGTTATGAGGGAACATAAACTTTGTAATTACAAGTAAGCTGCCCAAGGGGAGAGGGGCAAAAGAGCCAGAGAGCTAACGATAGGGATAGAAAGGGGGGAAGCACGGGGGAAATAGATGCAACATGGGCAGCTGAGGGCTAACACATCAGCAATGTGCAGCCGCTAGAACTCTGGGTGCTGAAGACCCTTCCTGATGGCATGAATACATAAGAAGGCCTGCTTACGCTTATGCTCTATGATCCTTAGAGTTAGTGACTGCAAGGGCTTCTCCCAAAGGATGCCCTAGACATTGAAGGTAAGAAATGTACTCTCAATGGATCAGACAACTCTCTCCACAACCCAAAACCACCTTGTCAATGTCAGGCAAAAGCCACTTAGTATAGCCTCACAAGGGGAAGATTCTTCAAATTAAGATGTCTATTTCTATTCATCCCATATCATAACAATTTATTTTCTAGTTGACATAAAAACATGAAAGGACCCTTATCTAATTGGCTAAATTTAGGTTCCTCAAACTTGAACAAACTTTAATTTGATTATTAATCCAAAGATTTGAGACATGCCAATGTCCATATTAGAAATGAAATTTGAGATGATTCAAAGTATACTGCATTTTATCAAATAAAACCTGAGACACATGCAAAACAAAATGAAAAACCTAGTGAAGGCCAGGTGCAGTGGCTTGCACCTGTCATCCCAGTGCTTTGGTGGGGAGCCAAAGGCAGGAGGATTGTTTGAGCCCAGAAGTTTGAGACCAGCCTGGGCAATGTGGTGAGAACCCCATCTCCACAAAAAATTTAAAAATTAGCCATGTGTGGTGGTGTGCACCTCTGGTCCTAGCTACTTGGGAGGCTGAGGTGGGAGTATTGCTTGAGCCCAGGAGGTCGAGGCTACAGTGAGGTATGATTGCACCCCTGCATTCCAGCCTGGACAAGAGAGTGAGGCCCTGTCTTAAAAAAAAAATCCCACTGGTGAAATTTACACATTAGCAAGAGGGAATAGTTTTCCACCACACTAATTCTTTAGAGCTCTCTCAGGAGACTAATGATCCACCAGTGGCCTCGGAGCGTTTATATGTGACTAAATTTCAAGCAGTTTACCTTTTTCCATTTTCCTACAATAGTATTTATGTTAATCAAATAAAGGATAGATCTTGCTATAAATTTGTATATGTCCATTTTTGTTCTTCTGCTACGCTTAATGTTTACTGTAGAAAGCAAAATTGAACACGAAGCTATGTATGGTCCATGTTCTGTTTGTCACAGGTTGTGAAAAGTAACTTTGCATGGCCTCAGTTTTCTCATACTCACAACGTACTAGATTTCAAAAGAGAAGTTGGGGCTGAGAAGAAGGGTATAGATATTTTCTCATTCCCATTAATTATATCAAAACAAAAGCTGGTTTCCTCCAGAGTTTTCTCCCTGGCTGTGAAGCATGCTCTGAGTGCTGGAACAGCTCAACATGGACTCTGTTCTTAGTTTTGAGAGAATAGAAGGGAAACATGCAAAGCAATCTTTGGTGTAGGCCCAGTATGGCTGAAAATAGCAGCACTCCCATCTCTGGATTAGTCATGAAGGAACGCAGACTCCTTCATAAAAAGAGTATATTTCAGACATATTTGTCTGAAACCTGTATTCAAATCCCACTTTAAGCATAAAGCGAATGACTTTGAACAAGCACAGCTTTGCAGAATTATTTCCTTGGCTCGAAGTATGTGTTATTTATTACACTCATCCTTGTGGTGGTTCTGTGAGATTTTGGGGAAGTGCTTGACACATAATCAATTCTTGGCAAACGTTACATGAATCTCCCTCTGAGGAAGCCACAGAGAGATGAAGGCTTGTATGCTGTTCCTATTTGCATGGCTCAGTGCCCTTAGCTCTGGCTTGGAGCAGTACTGCTGCTCTGACCACAGTGTAAATGGAGGTGCTCTGCCTAGCAAGGTCCAATAGCTACATTCCAGTGTTGACTGATCCTTGGCAGCATCTGGCACTACTGAAAGCTAAAAAATACCTTTTGAGGTTCACATGCTCCTTGTACTGACTTATTAGCCTCAAATTTTCATTTCTGGTTTAAAAATACAATTCGTGGCCAGGGCGGTGGCTAATGCCTGTAATCCAGCATTTTGGGAGGCCTAGGCAGGCAGATCACCTGAGGTCAGGAGTTTGAGACCAACCCGGCCAATATGGTAAAACCCCATCTCTACTAAAAATTCAAAAATTAGCTAGGCGTGGTGGCAGGTGCCTGTAATCCCAGCTACTTGGGAGGCTGAGGCAGGAGAATTGCTTGAACCCAGGAGGCGGAGGCTGCAGTGAGCCAAGATCACGCCACTGCCCTCCAGCCTAGGTGACAGAATGAGACTCAGTCTCAAAAAACAAAAAAATTCATTTCCAATTATTAGTGGACTTGAAGTCCACCTAATTGCCCTGCTAGCAAGCAAATGATCTGTCTGTCTTTAATCATAGCATCAGGTAAATGGAATCTTCCTACCAGGTCAAAATTTCTTTTGAGAACAGTCAATTACTATCTGCCACAAAGTCAACCCACTTATAAGGGAGTTTTTAAAAAAGGCTAATGAATACATATTTTACAGATTTCAATATATGAGTCAGTCATCTTCTTAACAGAGAACCATGTGGACCTAAAATTTAAAAACTGAAATTTGACCCAATGATATGGTCTAGAGTCAAAGAACACAGGTACTAAGTAGTTGATCTTCAAGTTGAGTAGGAGGGTAGAGAGAAGAGAGTAACTGAAACTAAATAATCAGCTTCATATTGGGGATGGAGCATTTCATGCCAATGAGAAAAGTTATCATCATTTTTGGTAACTTCATTATTTTTGTCACTGTCATTCTTCGGCATTTATCATTGTCATATTTGGCATTTATCATTGTCATGTTTGGCATTTATCAGTTACCTCATGAGGCCCTATGTTCAATGCTCAACCAAAGCTATGTAGACCTGAGGCCTGGCTATTGTTCTGCATCCTGCAACCTATTCTTACACACACCACTCCAGACTCTTTGAGATTTTTTCAGTGACTACTGAAGACACAGTTGCTTGAGGGACCAGAAATTTCTTCTATTTATCTTAAAATTTCAGCAAAGGCATAAGTGAATCAGAGCAAAACACACCAACTCTCTCCTCCATCAACACACAGCATTACTGGTTACTCAATTATTCTGAGGTTTGCTTAGTTTGAGCTTATTTGTTGAAAAGGTATTGAATAAATATGAATAACACCATGTCCTGCAAGTACAGAATGTGAAAAATCAGTATAGGATCAAAGTAGAGAATTTTAAAGATCCAAATGGTGAAAAAGTGAACATTACTTATACAGTGTCACTTTAGACTGATCCAGAATATATTTAGTCATTCAACAAATATTTGAGCACCCAGCGTGTGCTAGGCACTGCGCTAGATGCTTGGGATCTATCATTGAATGAAACAGATCCTTACCCTTGTGGGGTTTACATTCTAGCAGACATGTAAATATACAGATAGTAAGCAATGACCACAATAAAGCAGTAAAATAGATAATATGTTAGAAAGTATTAAGTGCTACAAAAAAAGAAAAGGAGTAATAGGAGGGGTTTGGGAATACTCAGGGGAAAAGGGACAGAGGAAGTTTCAAGCAGGTAGTCAGGGTGAGCCCCATGAAAAGGTGAATGGCAGAAGCAGAGTGGGCAAGGGGACAGGGATGGAAGCTCGGAGAGGTAGTGAGGGCCAGATTGTGGAGGACCTTGAAGGCCACTGTAAGGATATTGGTTTTTACTCTTAGAGAAATGGGAAGCCATTGAAGGATTCTGAGCAGGGTGCCTTACATTTAGAAAGAATGCCTGTGGCTTCTTATAGAGAACAAACTACACGGGCCAGAGAAGGAATAGGGAGACCAGTTAGGAGGCTCTGGCAGTGATCCAGGCTAGGGGTACGTGGTAGCCTGGGCTAAGGTATGAGTAGTGAGGATGGTAAGAGGTGGTCAGATCCTGGATATATTTTGAAAGAAAAGCCACCAGGATTTCTTGACTGGATCAGGACTATGGTGTGCAAGAAAGAAGAGCCAAGGGTGACTCCAAAGTTTTGAGTCTGATCAACTGAAAGGGTGGAATTGCCAACTCCTGAGATGAGGATGGCTGGGGGCAGAGTAAGTTTTAGGGGGTAAGATCAAGACCTCAGGGTTAGGATATGTCTGAAACAAGCTAGCAGTTACCCAAGTGGAGATACTAAGTAAGCAGCTGGATATACAGCTCTGGTGGAGGATTCAGGGAAAAGGTCTGGACTAGAATTATAAATGTGAAGTCATTGACATAAACATGATGTATGAACTTAGGAGACTGGATGAAACCACCAGTAGAATACATGGAGAAAAAGATCAGGGACAAGCCCTAGGACATGCTGACATTCAGGGGTCAGTGGGAAAAAGAAGTGAGCAAAGAAACTAAGGAGGAGTGATGTGGAGGCAGGCAGAAAACCAAGACAGTTTATGCTCCTGAAAGCTAAATGGAGAAAAACCAGAGTCAGAGGAGTCATTTAAAAAAAAAAGAAAAGAAAAGAAAAGAAACCCAGAGGCCAGGCGCGGTGGCTCACACCTGTAATACCAGCACTTTGGGAGGCCGAGGCGTGTGGATCACCTGAGGTCAGGAGTTCGGGACCAGCCTGGCCAACATGGCAAAACCCTGTCTCTACTAAAAATATAAAAAATTAAGTCGGGCATGGCAGCAGGCGCCTGTAATCCCAGCTACTGGGAGGCTGAGGCAGGAGAATCACTTGAATCTGGGAAGTGGAGATTGCAGTGAGCCGAGATTGCACCACTGCACTACAGCCTGGGAGACAGAGAAAGACTCCATCTCAAAAAAAAACCAAAAACAAAACAAAACAAAAAAAAGATTCCAGAAAACAAAACAAAACAACTCTCAGGCAAAAGGGGCAAGTCATAAAAACTGACACAGCCGCTACTAGGAATCGTTTTTAGAAAGTTAGGCCTCATCTAAATCGATCTATAAGATTTGTACCCTTCTAAAAAAGATTTTAAGTGGGTAGGCCTAAAAGAGAGGTGAATTAGCTTCCAGGAGGCAATCTAATTCTTCATTGTGAAAAGTCAACTACAATAAGATCAAACCTCCAACCTCACTTTGAAAGCAAGCATACATATTCTCTCTCAAATCATCATGTACAATCTAATGAGATCTTAGAATTTAACCTAGCAGTGACAGCACTCCCTTGTACTTCTGAATCGTCAAAGACCTAAACTGATAAGTTAGTTTCCTAGTTGATCAAAGATCTGATTTGTACACAGAATCTCATGCTCAAGGCCCAACTCCAATGCTATGAAACTTTTTTTTTTTTTTTTGAGTGCAGTGGCCCGATCTTGGCTCATTGCAAGCTCCACCTCCTGGGTTCAGGCCATTCTCCTGCCTCAGCCTCCCGAGTAGCTGGGACTACACGCACCCGCCACCATGCCCGGCTAATTTTTTTGTATTTTTAGTAGAGACGGAGTTCCACCATGTTAGCCAGGATGGCCTCGATCTCGTGACCTCATGATCCGCCCGCCTCGGCCTCCCAAAGTGCTGGGATTACAGACATGAGCCATGGCGCCTGGCCCACTATGAAACTTTTTAAAACCACTTTTCCAAATGGATATTATCTTTCTCCTTTTAAAATCTTCTATCTCATTCCTTAAAACCACTCAGTTGGCAATCACATTGTCTTACATTAAAATAACTCCCATTTTTTGCCAGAACTCAGTTAGATGTTTCACACATATTTTATCTAATCCTCACAATTCTGCAAAACTGGGTTTATCTCCATAGATGAGGAAACTGATGTTTACAGAGGATGTCCAAGGTTATGCAACTAGTAAGAAACAAAACCAGGATTTAAACCCAGATCTGTCTTACTTCAGAACCCTCACTTTTTTTTTTTTTTTTT
>NW_012110474.1:3958396-3965276 GCF_000951045.1 Mandrillus leucophaeus
ACCTTCCATATTTAAAAGCCTGCCACTAGGAGGAGACAAATAAATTAAAAGTTGTTCAATCTGTTCTTCCTTTAGAATACTTTTTAATTTTTTTTAGAGATAGGGTCTCACTCAGTCACCCAGGCTGGAGTGCAGTCGCACCATCACGGCTCACTGCAGCCTTGACCTCCTGAGCTCACGCGATCCTTCTACCTTAGCCGCCAAAGTAGCTGGGACTACAGGCATGCACCACCATGCCCGGATAATTTTTTTTAATTACTTTTTGTAGAGATGGAATCTCACTATGTTGCTGAAGTTGCTCTTGAACTGCTGGGCTCAAGTGATCCTTCCACCTCATTCTCCCAAAGTGGTGAGATTATAGGCGTGAGCCGCTGTGCCTGGCTGAGCAAGTTATGTGATCTTTCCGGGCATTAGTCTTCCCATCCACGAAATAAAGAGGATATGCCACAGGTATTGCATTGTTGTGAATATTAAATGAGAGAATGTATGTAAAAGTGCTTTGTAAACTATGCCATTTTTAATTACATGTACTAGGTTTATGCTCCTTCAGAGCAAATTTTTATGCCTCATATATGTGTCCCCTCAACAGTCAATAAAGGGTTTAGTAGGAATTGAACATCATCTACTTTACTAGTCTTTTGAAGGATATGAGACACCTTTTCCCTGTATAAGGAGGAAACTAGTGTCCCGTTCCTGGTTAAGTATCCATAATTCAAACCTTAAATTACAACAAAGTGACAAACTCAGTACATCACCAAAGAGGAGCTTTAAACACCTGTATGGCATTTAGCTATCTGATCTTTCCTCTACCATGCTGCATTTGGTGCCATAATGGGTTGAGAAAGAGAAAATCTCAAATGAAAAATATCAACGTATTTTGTAAGAAAACATGTAAGAAAAGAAGGCAGAGCAGAAAAAAGACGTGGTTTATTAACAGAATTAACAGAGACTTTATCGTTCTGTGCACCATCTGATTTGCCATCTCCTGATCACAAAAGTATCTGTAACATTGTCTAACTCACCTTCTACTATGAAATTTGACTTACCTGAAGAAATAACATGTTTATTAAATTTCCTTAGGCATACTCATTTTTTCCCCCAGTAAGACGGACACATTTGGTAATATATCCAGGGAAGTGGACCAATATGCTATTAAGACTGTAGAGTGAATTTGCTACCAGATAAGCACAGTGGAAGAGAACTAACTCCTGCTCTGCTATTTACTGACATGTAATTCTTGGAAAATCACTAACGTCTCTATTAACGATAGATCTGTTTTTCAGTCTGTAAAATTGGAGCTAATATTTATTTTATCTGCTTTACTGGTTTATTGTGAAAGTCACATGAAGTAATATATGTGAAATTAATTTACAAATTATAAATATATAACCAAAAATAATTAGGCAGTCATCTACCACTTTTCCTTGGGTAAATGTCCAGTATTAGCAAAGCTGGGTTACTGATTTCTGTGGGTGTGTTCACGTGGTAGTACCAAAGATAATTTTTTTTTAAAGCTGGGTGTGGTGGCTTGCACCTGTAATCCCAGCTGAGGCAGGCGGATTGCTTGAAGTCAGCCTGAGCAACTTAACAAGACCCTGTCTGGAAAAAAGAAAAAAAGAAAAAGCATTTCTACTCATCTTTTTGAGAAAGGACACAATAAATGTTCTCCAATAAATGTTATCTTGACTACAGAAGCTATGAAAGAGGTTGGCTGGTAAAGTTAATCCTGTCACAACAGATCTATATTTCAGGAAACTTAGCTTAAGGTGGTTCAGCTATACCTTCCTAACAGTATGAAAATGGACTATCAGATCAGGATGTAGCCTGATGATCCATAAATAAGTTATATTTATACTTATTTCTTAACTAAAGAAAAACTGCACAAATCTCCAAAAGTAGACTAAGCTAGAAAAAAATCCAAGTTCACAAACATACAAATATGTGTGCCAATGTCAGTTTCGTTTATCATTTATGGTGAACTGTGAATACATTTTCAGCCACAAAAGTAAGAAAAAAGGAAGAAACATAATGAACACTTTTGAACAAATGTTGCCGGGGCAGATACTTTAGATACTGCTTCTTCCTTCTATTTTTTTTTTCTTCCCCAGGTAGGGATGAAGTCTCCCTATGTTGCCCACGCTGGTCTTGAAACTCCTGCATCAGCTCCCCAAAGTGGTGGGATTACAGGCGTGAGCCACCAACCCCTACCTAGACACTAATTATTCTTATTTCAGTATAACGAAGCTGAATTTTGCCTTTGAAATAGAAATAAACAATATAAACTGCTTGAGCACTTGAAATACTCATTTCCTATAAAACTGTAGCTCTCTTTCCTCATTTAGAACTTGAGTAACTTTTCTCAGATATTCCTCTGAATAGAATTCCCATTTTCCCAGAAGTGTACCACAAGTAGATGTAATGTATCTTTATATCAAAGTCATGGCTTTTTTGCTAATTACCTAATTTCTACACTGGTTGCAAAACAATTTACTTACGGTAGCAAAATCACAGCACTAACTTTGTTCCTGATAAAAGCCATATGAAGAAAAAGAGACTTATCAAATGTTTTATATTGAATGCAATTTGTTCCAATATTTTAGCCTTCCTTTTAAAAAAAAATGCGTTTGTTTGGGGACTTTTATTTTATTTTTAGAGGTAGAGTCTCTCTATGTTGTCTAGGCTGGATTTGAACTCCTGGGCTCAAGCGATCCTCCTGCCTCAGCTTAGTAGCTGGGACCACAGAAAGGCACCATGGTGTCTGGCTGGGTTTGCGGGGTTTTTAAAATACCAAAGCACACTATGAAACATACTCTCTCTGTTTAGTGGTCTGATGGTGTATTGACATTGTCTGGAGAGACCTTTCATTTCAAAAATACCCAAATTACAACCAGGATAATGTTTGAGGCCAACTTTAACTTGACCTATCTTTCTCTTCAAAGAAGTTTTTCTTTATGAAATAGTAATATTCATGATCAGTGAAGGAGCATACTCACCAAGTGAACATAAGGCACAAAGTATCCAAAAAGTGCAAGTGGTATTCCAACTGCCCATACTGCATAAGCTGTCACCTTGAAGATGGCAAAATTGAAAATTTTTTTTGGAGGACTGAACTTTCTCCTGGAAAAGAGGGAGGATCCGCTACCTCCACTCTCTTTATCTTTGGTACTGGTAGCAAGAGGACGGTAAGTAAAGCCAGCCAGAAAGAGAACAAACATGAAGATGCAGAGCACCCTCAGTGTGTGAAAGAGGCCCACGCTGTCAATCAGAACCCTTAAGAGCAAAGGCAGCAGGATTGTGAAGACACTGCTGCCAGCAGTGACAATGCCATTCACCAGTCCAAGGCGCTTCTTGAAATAGTGTCCCAGAATGACCAATGAAGGCTGGTATGCAAAGGAGCAGCCGCAGGCAAATATGATTCCATAGGTAAGGTACAGAGGCTCGATGGAACTGTATAAAGATGAAAAAGATGGAAAGCAGCTTTCAATATTGTTACTGTGTGCTTGGTAGAATAAAACCGTATAGTAAATGTGGGTTTTTGTTCATCAACATATTTTCTACAAGTAAAAGTTAACCAAAATGAGGGAAAAACTCAGTAAGTCAAGAATGTAGCACTAAACATATTTTAATTTAATCTGAATGTGTGAAAAATAACCATTAAGGTCATCAGTGATTTTGTTCTGCCTCCTCTTTCTGTGGATTTCAGGTGACGCACACAGCACTGAGTAAGAACTGTGCTCTCCACAGCTCAGAAATAAAGGTTGGTGCCAGGAAGAGTAAAATCAACAGTGATTCAATTAACAAACCAAAAACCTAGTCTCAATGAAACACTTTTTTAAAAAGTTAGAATTAACTATGAAAACTAATTATTTCATGGAGTTTTTCCAGGTACTTACCAAACAAGGTAGTAAAACAAAAGGCTGCATTTTATATTTTTTCCCCAAGGTTATGTCAGGAACATTTGCACAGAGGCGCAGTTGTGCCTGTTTTTGCTGGCCTAAGGGCTGTAGACCAACCTTCGCCCTGTGTTGCACTGTTCCCAATATTGTGCAAGATAACAAGAAATCATATTCTGACTGCAGAAAGACTAAATTACGTGTATTCCTTTTAGTGATCTCAGTTTGTAAGCTGTAAGGCCATGCGTGTGTCAAAAGAATAATGGATTAAATAATCTTCTAGTTTAACCAAATAATTGCACATTTCTTAGGAAGATAAAGGATCGTATCGTTATGTTCTTTGAAACAATTACGGTAAAGAACAAAACTAGTTAAAGTTTTTTGAAAAGGCTATCAGTAGTAAAAGCAAACAATTTATTAGAAAGTAAGATAGATAAAGTTGGTTAATAATTAAATTTTGGACAATAATGCTAGTCTAGCAACATGCTGAGGTAATCATAAGGAACTCTAGAATCTGATAAAATTAAGGCATGTTGGCAATCCTCTCTCTGAGATGCCCTTCTCCCTCTATTAATCCACAGCTAGCACCACCTTCAGATCAGACTCAAGAGGCACTTCTAGGGTTTCCCAAATTAATCTCACCTCACTCTGATCACCCTTTACTGAATCTCCACTCTTTGTTTAGCCAACATATTAAGCAACTACTATGTACCAGATATGTTGTGGAAAAGAATATTAAAAATTTGGTCCTTGGCCAGACATGGTGGCTCACAATTGTAATCCCAACACTTTGGGTGGCCAAAGCAGGAGGATGGCTTGAACCCAGTCTGGCAACATAGCAAAACCCCATCACTACTTAAAGAACAAAAAAATAGCTGAAATTAGCTGGGTGTGATGGCATGTGCCTGTAGTCCTAGCTACTCAGGAAGCTGGGGCAGGAGGATGGCTTGAACCCAGGAATCCAGGCTGCAGTGAGCTATGATCACACCACTGCATTCTGGCCTGGGTAATAGTGAGACCCTGTCTCAAAAAAAAAAAAAAAAAATGTGGTTCTGCCTTCAAGATACTCATAGTCTGCTTAGTGAAACAAGACATCTATCCCAAATAATAATAACACAACACAGAACAAAACAGAAATTAATGCTTCATTCATTCTGTATCAGTTTTTCCACCTAAGTAGTTTTCCAGATAATTGTAACTTATGTAAAGTGCTTATTTGTTTTTATTTAACAATTTTAAAGAAAAAAATTTTAAGTCTATTGTACATTCCTCTCTGCCTTCTTCAGAGTGTATATTAAAAATACTGTTCACAGCAGAATCGTCAGGAACACCAGTTCCTGTACAGTTGTACCACTGTACTGTAATGCTCTCAGCTGGAAAACCACAGGGCCTCCCCCTTCTACAGAGTGAAGTAATGAGCTTTGCGATGGCATTTTCACTGCTGCTGAACCCTTTTCACTTCCAGGTCTTCCCTTCAGGAACAGATGGTTCCAGTCTGTGATGTTTGGCAGCCGAATAAGTGCAACGTAAATGAGTAAGGCTGTCGGATACCAATCATACATGCAAAAAGGATTCAGAGAAGGGACATGGGTGTGATTGACCTAAGTCGCTGGAGAAGGTTTTCCTCAGAAGGCAGAACAGGAACTAGAGGAAAAATGGACCTGCCACCCGACACTCAGAATCTATACCACATTTCCCCTTGCTCCTGTATCTTGCTCTCAAGTTTCAGTAGCCTTTGACCAGCAGGCTAAATAATGACATTTAATAGAAAATATGAGAATATTACATGTAGTAAGGGAATTTTGGTTTCAATAAATTTTGTTTCACTTAGAGGGTACAGAAAAGAGAGAGAGAACTGGGTCACATCAAAATATATGTCATAATTTTTATTGCTCAGTGGTCAGAAAAATTTGAAAAACATTGCTTTGTATGTGTGTTTTGTTAACAAACTAGGTAGTAAATTACATAAGCTGTCTACCTCTCACCTCTCAGTCCCCTCTCGACCACAGCTGGAGTTGTAATACATTTGGCAAGTGGCAGAGCCACAGGTACTGACAATAGGTACCTGTAAGCTTCCAGATCAAAGAAGCTATCTGATGAGGTATTAATAACATTAATTACATTAATAATAATGTAAATATTATATTGCTGCTAAAATAAATCATCTCACGGAATTACCTACACAGAATCTTATTCCAGTCAAAACTTTAAAAAAAAAAAACAATTTTAGAAGAAAAAACCCATCAAGGTACTTTAAAGATGAAAATATCTATTTTCTACAAAGAAATAAATATAATTTTTAAAAATCCAACTAGAATTTCTTTTTTTTTTTTGAGACGGAGTCTTGCTCTGCCGCCCAGGCTGGAGTCTAAATTAGATGGAAGAAAATACGAAAGAATGAGGCTCACTTTAGAGTTGAGGAAGGGATGTGTGTTGAGGGGTGGGGAGCGGCAATGAGTAAAACCAAGGATCCTGTTGATTAAATATTTAAAAATAAAAAGTCAAATGTAAATTTGACTTATTTTTCCTTAATGACCACATTAATGCTTTTCAACTAAAGCAGCATGAAGACAGCTAGGGACAGGAAAGAGGCAGGAAAGGAAGATAAACCACTAAAGTAGAGACAAAGGATAGAAATGATCTTAAGAGGTTTTCTTCTTAAGCACCTCCTGTTAGCCAGAGCTACATATTAAATCAGTGTTTCTCTCACTGAGGATTATTCTACCAACGCAAGGGACTTACAAGGAGAACCAGAGCTGCAGGGAGAGGCGCTCCATGCAGTTATGTGCCCATCTGCTCCTTATGGTTAGTCCCTCTTCAGGGCACTGCATCTTTTCTTCTAATACAGGAGTCCCCAATCTTTTTGGCACCAGAGACCAGTTTCAGCAAGAATTTTTCCATGGATGGGGTCGGGGGAGGGTGGTTAGGGATGATTCAAGTGCATTACATTTATTGTGCACTTTATTTCTAATATTATTATTATTATT
>NW_012110474.1:3965484-3967719 GCF_000951045.1 Mandrillus leucophaeus
GGATGGTCTCGATCTCCTGACCTCGTGATCCGCCCGTCTCGGCCTCCCAAAGTGCTGGGATTACAGGCTTGAGCCACCGCACCCGGCCTATTTCTAATATTATTACATTGTAATATATAATGAAATAATGATACAACTCATCATAATGTAGAATCAGTGGGAGCCCTGGGCTTGTTTTCCTGAAACTAGATGGTAACATCTGGGTGTTACGGAAGAAAGTGACAGATCATCAGGCATTTAGATTCTCATAAGGGGAGTGCAACCTAGATCCCTCATATGTACAGTTCACGATAGGGTTTGCACTCCTAGGAGAATTTAATGCTGCCGCTGATCTGACAGGAGGTGGAGCTCAGGTGGTAATGCAAGTAATAGGAAGCAGCTATAAATACAGAGGAAGCTTTGCTTGCTCACCCACAGCTCACCTCCTGCTGTGCAGCCCAGTTCCTAACAGGCCATGGACCCGTGCCAGTCTGTGGCACAGGGGCTGCGGATCCCTTTTCTAATAGATACAGGAGAAGTACACTGACGTTAAGTTTTATTTTAAGGTACACTGGACCACTTCATTTTGCCATGATATTTTAAAATTTTAGCATGTTCTTTTTTTAAAGAACAGACAGGAATTCTCTATCTGGGTTGGAATAAATGGCAAGGTTTTGGTCTCATTCATAAAAATATTTCATATCAAGCCTATGAACAGCTACTTTAAAACAGCACGTATTGTAACCCGTGGGCCTCAGACTGAAAGGACCTTAAACTAAGGCCGCTATTTTAGATAACTTATTGTTATAACTTGAGTGCCATTGGGATTTTTATGTGAATAGAAGAAAAAGATAAGGAGAAACATTTTTCCATGCACCAGGAAACACATATATCCTGATTGATGTCTAAGTCTTAGGCATTACAAGAAAAAAAAGCATTCAAATTCTCAAGCTCTGATTTGCTGCTATGGGTAACGTTTGTTTTATAAGTCATACTGCTTAAAGTTTTAAGAAATGAAAAGGAGGAGCTTTGTTTGTAAATAACAGAGTTTCTTAAATTAAAACTTTAAGGCATTTAACAGTTTTTAAAAAGCAACATGAAAAAACCAAGTCCTTACCTTACAAAAGAACTGGACATGAGCCCAACAAATCCAACAGCAGCACCCATGACAGCTGTTTTCCGACAACCAAATAGGTCTGTGAAGACGCTGACTATTGGGCAGCAAAAGAAAATCATCCCCATGGAGAGAGAACCTACCCATGCTGTAAAAGAGGGGAAAGGGTGGGAGGAATTATGACATGGTAAGTTATATTTGTACTTATTCCATTGATATAATACACATTTAGAAAAATTTTATTTTTAGTTTTTTTTTTAGTATAGCGCCTAAGCTTAGTTCTTTTGCCATGGAAATTGACTCATACACTAGTAGAATATTTGCTGACCCGGATAATAGTTACTGGGTATTTATTTTATAATTATTTATAAAACCATACATATGTTTAATCTTCTTTTCTGAAGGTATGTTATATTTCACAATAAAAAAATTGAGAATCAGAAGTCAGATTCCATAAAAACCCAAAAAATGAAAACCAACAAAAAAAAAAAAAGAAATATTAAATACAAATAATCATAATTATGTGCCAAAGAAATGAGTGATCTGACTTCGCCGAGGAAATCAAGTCTGTGAGTCCTCCTAAAAAAGCAAAATAAACTAATGGAACCTAAGTGAAAATGAGCTGTGGAAAAAACAGACATGAGTCATATTCCCAGCTCTACAACTACAACATATCCTTGGTCAAGTTACTTCCCCTCTGAATGAGTTTTCTTATCTTGAAAATGGATCAAATAAATACCTTTCTAGAATTATTAAAGATTAGAGAAAGTGCACATAAACCTCAGTATCTGGCACATAAGCACTTAATAATTTAGAGTTTTAACAATGATGATGACAACAAATTGTCTGTCTTGGTAGATGACCCTGAAGCTCTATGAAGCTCTGGGAGTCTCCCAGTATATTACTCTATTTTCTTAGCAAAGGTAGTTAAGCCCTATGCAAATGATCATCATTTCTAGTAATGAATTTCATATTAAGTCCAAATGAAACTTTATCATACTAATAATTTAATATTTTGCCTTTTTTTTTTTTGAGAAATGATCTCACTCCATTGCCCAGGCTGGAGTACAGTGGTGCGATCTCAGCTCACTGTGATCTTGACAGCCCAGGCTCAAGCAAATTTCCCACCTCAACCTTCCAAG
>NW_012110474.1:3969244-3970534 GCF_000951045.1 Mandrillus leucophaeus
AGAAAGAAAGAAAGAAAGAAAGAAAGAAAAGAGAAAGAAAGGAGGAAAGAAAAGAAGAAAGAAAAGAAAGAATCTAATATAAATACTAGGCAGGCCAGAAGAAAACATCCTAACATCTACTTTTATTTTTTATTTACTTTTTTTTATAGCAAACATTGCCTGACAACTAACATCTACTTTTAGATAAAAGCACTTTTATAATTAAGGGGCCAACACTAAATATTAGACCACGTCAAGAAACCCAAGAGCATATCCTTCTACTGCATATACTGCTCATATGAGTGAAGATTTTTCAAGAAAAAATACCTTGGCCGAGCACGGTGGCTCAAGCCCGTAATCCCAGCACTTTGGGAGATCAAGGCAGGCAGATCACCTGAGATCAGGATCAAGACCAGCCTGGCCAACATGCAGAAACCTCGTCTCTACTAAAAATACAAAAATTAGCTGGCCTTGCTGGCTCATGCTTGTAATCCCAACTATTCAGGAGGCTGAGGCACAAGAATTGCTTGAACCTGGGAGGTGGAGGCTACAGTGAATCAAGGTCATCCTACTGTACTCCAACCTGGGGGACAGAGTGAGATTCTGTCTCAAAAAAAAAAAAAACCTTGCATAAGTTTTTGTGAATTACTGTGGATTTCAATCTACTGTTTTTCAGCGCAAAGAAACTAAAAATCTTGAAAAAAAAGTGGAAGAAGTCAGATGCACTTTCATGGGTTATTCAGAGTCTCATCTCTGGTCATAGCTCCACTGACTTGGATAATTCATTCTTCTCCTGGCTTTTTGGCTGTCATTCAAAAGACTCACCATTGGAACCTCACTGCCCTTTCAGGCATCTATTTGGACAGGAGTCCAACTCCAAGCTATCCCTCTCCTCCACTAGGCCCACTTCTAATCTGCAGGAAATACATTTCCTTTGCCCTGACAAAGGCTGGAGTGTAGGCAAATTCAACACAGCCACCATTATAGTATAGTTCTTTCTGTGGGAACAGGAAGCCAGCCACAGTTCTCTCCTTGTTGGGTATCTCGGAGAGCGGACCCTGGTCCTCTTTTCCCCGCAACTGGGGGGAATCCTTTAAATCTCTTAAGTCGTCCCTCTCAAGCCCCTCTCACTCGATACCAAGTGAGAGAACAAGGAGAGATACCACATAAGAGAACAAGTGAGAGTAACCTCCACTTACACAATGGTGGAGGGGACACAGCACCGTTTCCTCAGGAGTCCTCATAAAATGCTATTCCTCACCCATAGTATCCTTCTTAATGGGTTTTAGAGCCTTTAACTGGTTTGAAAAC
>NW_012110474.1:3973530-3975000 GCF_000951045.1 Mandrillus leucophaeus
TCTTGGTAGATGACCCTGAAGCTCTATGAAGCTCTGGGAGTCTCCCAGTATATTACTCTATTTTCTTAGCAAAGGTAGTTAAGCCCTATGCAAATGATCATCATTTCTAGTAATGAATTTCATATTAAGTCCAAATGAAACTTTATCATACTAATAATTTAATATTTTGCCTTTTTTTTTTTTTGAGAAATGATCTCACTCCATTGCCCAGGCTGGAGTACAGTGGTGCGATCTCAGCTCACTGTGATCTTGACAGCCCAGGCTCAAGCAAATTTCCCACCTCAACCTTCCAAGTAGCTGGAACCACAGGTGTGCAGCACCATGCCTGGCTAATTTTTGTATTTTTTGTAGAAACGAGGTTTTGCCAGGTTGCCCAGGCTGGTCTTGAACTCCTGGGCTTAAGCGATCACCCACCTTGAGCCCAGAAATTTTTTGCCTTCTTACATTTTTAAATTATATATATATTTTAGTCAGTTGTATTTCTTTTTTGTGTGTTTCTTTTGTAGAGACAGGGTCTCACTTTGTTACTCAAGCTGGTCTTGAACTCCTGGCTTCCAGCAATCCTCCCACCTCGGCCTCTAAAGTGCTGGGTTGCAGGCGTGAGCCATGGCCCAGTCAGTCAGCCATATTTCTATTATCTGTCTTCCCTCACCAGAAAGAAGACTAATCTTAAAATACAATGAAGAGATTGTGTAAACACTGTCATCTTGACTTAAATGGTGGTGATAGGGGTTCAAAAGTAGACGGTAGGAAGGAGCTGATTGGCCAAATATATTAGCACAATCCAACCAAGACGTTTAGAGCCTTACAGTATGGGGAGCTTGAGACAGGTTAAATTTTCTTTTTTTAATGAGACAGGGTCTCGCTGTGTCACCCAGGCTGGAGTGTGGTGCTGCAATCTTGGCTCACTGCAACCTCTGCCTTCTGGGCTCAAGCCATCCTCCCACCTAAGCCTCCTCAGTAGCTGGGACTACAGGTGTGTGCTACCACACCAGTTAATTTTTGTATCTTTTGTAGAGACAAGGTTTCACCATGTTGCCCAGGCTGGTCTCAAACTCCTGGGCTTAAGCAATTGGCCCACCCTAGCCTCCCAAATTGCTGGCATTACAGGCATGAGCCACCATACCCAGCCTAGTAAGAATTTTTTAGTCTACTATCTTATACAAAATTTTACTAATCTCTAATAATTTAATTTCATTCAAAAAAGTTCAGACATCTGTGGTGTTTAAGAAACAATCTAGGCTGGGTGCGGTGGCTCACATCTGTAATCCTAGCACTTTGGGAGGCCGAGGTAGGCTGATCACCTGAGGTCAGGAGTTCCAGACGAGCCTGGCCAACATGGTGAAACCCCGTCTACACTAAAATACAAAAATTAGCCAGGCGTGGGGGCAGGTGCCTGTAGTCCCAGCTACTCAGGAGGCTGAGATGGGAGAATCACCTGAACCCGGGAGATGGTGGTTGCAGTGAACC
>NW_012110474.1:3976980-3979884 GCF_000951045.1 Mandrillus leucophaeus
CAAAAAAAAAAAAAAAAAAAAAAGCCACATAAAATATCTCACTTTTGAAATTCACACTATTGTACTGTAGTGCCTACACTGAAATTCTAATAGATTTTGCTACAATAATAATTGGCAATAGATGAAGTTAGGTCTGTCTTCTGATCAAATTCAAGAATAAATTAATTATCAGATTAGTTATTACCTGCTATTGCACACTCACAACATTTCTAGTTTTTGTCAAGTTTTAACATGGCATCTAAATAATCCAAGGTCTTATGACCTATGATATATATGCCACAAAAATAAAATAGACTGTTGTTCTCTTTCACCCCTTCCAAGTCTATTACCACTATTATAATAATAAAGACTCAGCAGAGCTAGCTGTTGTACTGATAATATATTTGTTGCACTCAGAAGATTATTTCATTTAATCTCCAGAATTCTATAAGGTAGTACTTCTATTAAGTTCGTTTAACAATTGGGAAACTGAAGTACATAGTTACTGTAATATATCCAGCATGGTAAAATTTTTATCTTAAAAATGCAAATAGCCGGGTGTGGTGGTTCATGCCTGTAATCCCAGCACTTTGGGAGCCCAAGGCCAGTGGATCACCTGAGGTCAGGAGTTCAAACCAGGCTGGCCAACAGGGTGAAATCCCATCTCTACTAAAAGTACAAAAATTAGCTGGGTGTGGTGGCAGGTGCCTGTAATCCCAGCTATTCCGGAGGCTGAGTAAGGAGAATCGCTTGAACCTGGGAGGCGAAGGTTGCAGTGAGCTAAGATTGCGCCACTACACTCCAGCCTGGGCAACAGAGTAAGACTCCGTCTCAGGAAAAAAAAAAAAAGCATTAAACTAGACCAGGAACAGTGGTTCATATGTATAATCCCAGCACTTTGGGAGGCTGAGGTAGGAGGATTACTTGAAGCCAGGAGTTCAAGCCCAGCATGGGCAACAAAGCAAGAACCCATCTCTACAAAAAAAAAATACTTTAAAAACTAGCTGGGCATGGTAGCAAACAACAGTAGTCCCAGCTACTTGGGAGGCTGGGACTCCTGGGAGGCAGGGAGGCAGGAGGCTCCCTGGAGCCCAGGAGTTTGAGGCTGCAGTAAGGTATGATGGTGCCACTGCACTCCAGCCTGGACAACAGAGCAAGACCTTCTCTCTCAATAAATAAATAAATAAATAGCAATGGAGCCCTAGTCCCTCTATGTTCTTCTACAAAACACCCACAGAGGACTTCCGAATTTTCCCCCCAAGGATCTCTCCTCGAAAGTTGACAGTCAATTTGCAGACCAAAGCATGCCCCCACAGAACTATCCACAGGGTCATCTCATAACTCATGCCCACTAGGAGGGCATGTTGAAAGCACGCCCACTTGGCCACTTCTACAACTTACTTCCGCCCAAGAAGGTGCCAGCTCAGATACCTGCCCAGTAGCAGAGGGACCCTTGCCCTTGCTCATTTCCTCCCCTACCTTATAAAAATGCCCACTTTTTGCTCCAAAGATGAAGTGGCACACTTAGGCAGGAGGCTTTGTCCCTCTGCCTCTAAGCTAGTTTTGAAATAAATACACTTCTTTGTATCAGAACTTGCTCTTGTTAATTGGACTCTACATGCAGTGACCAACTAACCTGCTTTTCAGTTACACTATTAAAATTTTAGTGTTCTTTAATGTTCTAGGTTCTATCCTAGGCTGTTGGGAATATAAAAACAAATAAGAGATTTCTCTACCTTCCAAAAATTTTCAGTCTAGTAACATATGCAAAAGTGGTCTGATCAGAACACCAGATAGAATGTCCTGTGTCTTAAGAGACATAGATGCCAAAAATGTATAAGATGTGCTTGTATAACTCTTATTTGAATATGTGTGTATGTTTGACATCAGAGAGACACATCCAAGAAGACACGTTAAGAACTCTTTTTACAGAAAAATACCAGGAAGCTTTTCAATTTCCCTATCTAGATCCTATTTGTTTCCTACTCCATTCTGAGAAAAAATCCCAAGGCTCTAAATGTATGACAAAAGCAGGATGCAAATCACTCAAAGTGGTTAGGTTTGATATTTAAGAAGATTCTCCTGCATGCCAAATAAAGCAAAGGTGTTGTAATTATGCAGATGTAAATGATTGCAAGGGCAAAGTGTTTACAAATGAAAATACCCAAAGGGAAGATTTACTGTAGTTAAAGGCTGATAAATAGTTTTTTGCCCTTTGGTAGTTCCAACCTGCATTTCCACTCCATCTTGGCCTCTTTCAAGATATCTATGCTCTGTAATAATCAATATTGGTCTAATAGCCTTAAATTATATAAAATAATCTATGCAAAACTGAGATTAAAATGCAATATGTTAATATTATTGAGCAGAGTCCCAGTACCTCCTGGAGCATGAAACTGTCTGGCAGCTACACACAAATTCAGGAATGGGTAGGCTGTACTGCTGTACTCTTGCTTTGACCATTTTATTGCCATCCTGAAGGTCATTTGGTAGTTATATGGCACTTAGGAGTGGCTTTAAAAATATTTGCTAATCGGCTGGGCACAGTGGCTCACACCTGTAATCCCAGCACTTTGGGAGGCCGAGGTGGGCAGATCACAAGGTCAGAAGATCGAGATCATCCTCACTAACACAGTGAAACCTCATCTCTACTAAACCCCATCTCTACTAAAAATACAAATCTATATATATATATACATATTAGCTGGGTGTGGTGGCGGGCACCTGTAGTCCCAGCTAATCGGGAGGCTGAGGCAAGAAAATGGCGTGAACCCGGAAGGCAGAGCTTGCAGTGAGCCCAGATCGCACCACTGCACTCCAGCCTAGGTGACAGAGTGAGACTCCATCTAAAAAAAAAAAAAAAAGAAGTTGCTAATCAACTTCTGTTTATGGCATTGGAATAAAGTGGTCCTGCAAACCCTACTA
>NW_012110474.1:3979934-3989718 GCF_000951045.1 Mandrillus leucophaeus
AAAAAAAAAAAAAAAAGAAGTTGCTAATCAACTTCTGTTTATGGCATTGGAATAAAGTGGTCCTGCAAACCCTACTACAGATAACTATTATTAAATCTGAGCTAAACAAAACTAAACATACTGGAAAATATCTTTAAAACTGATAGAAATTGGGGGAGAGTTTGAAAAGCTACAGTTGCAAGAAGAATTACAAAGTTGTGGGCTTTCTAGAGGGCCAATAAAATGTGCACATGCTCGGTAGACTGAACAGAAGCCAGAATAAAGAAAGGCAGCATCTGAAAGTTATAAGAACTAAGCAGAGATATCAGCTGCCGCACACCACAGTGAGACAGGATTTGCAATGTGAGCAAGCTATCTGCTAGGAACAAAAACTCAATAATCCTTGGATTAACACAGTAGATTCAGAGTTATTTCAAAATATTATCTACATGTTCAAGTTTCAACCAAAATTATGAGGCATGCAAACAAACAGGCAATCAAAAAAACAGACTGTGAATAGGCTCAGCTGTTGTATTTAGTAAACAAAGATTTCAAAGTTTCTATTATAAATACGTTAGATGAATTAGAAAATAATATTTTTCAAAGAATTTAAGATAAGAAGTGATCTTAGGGAAGAGATAGGGAATCTCAACAACAAAATGTAAACTATAAAAACAAGAGAAAATTCTAGAGATGAAAAGTATGTATCTAATGATTGGGTAATTTCTATTTTCAAAGTTCCCAGACCTTTCTTATCTTTCATCTGCAATCTGCTAAGGGAACCTATTGAATGTATTTTCCAGTCATACTTTTGAAGTATATTGGTATCTTTCCTCTGTAATAACTCAATATTGGTCTAATAGCCTAAATTATATAAAACAATAATATGCAAAACTGATATTAAAATGCAAAATATTATTTACCAAAGTCCCAATAATTCCTGGGGCACGAAGCTGTCTGGAAACTATACAAAAATTCAGCAGTGGATAGACTGTACTCTTGCCTTGACCATTTTATTGCCATCCTAAAGGTTATTCGGTAGTTATATTTTACTTGAGAGTGGCTTTTAAAATATTTGTTAATCAACCTATGTTTATGGCATTGGAATAAAGTGGTCACGCAAACCCTACTACAGATAACTACTGAATGCATTTTTCAGTCATACTTTTGACGGATGAAGTACTGGAGATAGAAAATACCCAATCTAAAGACAGCTGGCCTTTTCTCACATTGCAAATCCTGTCTCACTGTAAGAGAATAATATTAAACAAAATTAACTAAGTCTTAGAGACCTATGAATCTCTAGGAAAAAATGTGAGTCATTCTGAAGAAATAATGGGGCTGGGCACAGTGGCTCATACTTATATATTTTGGGAGGCCACAACAGGAGGATCACTTGAGCCCAGATATTCAAGACCAGCCTGAGCAAAATAGTGAGACCTCATCTTTACAGGAAAAAAAAAAAAAAGCTAGGTGTGATAGCATGCACCACCTGTGGTCCCAACTACTCTGGAAGCCAAGGGGAGGATCACTTGAGCCGGAGAGGTTGAGGCTTCAGTGCCACTGCACTCCAGCCTGGATGACAGAGGAAGACACTGTAAAAAGCAAACAAATAAAAAGAAATAACAGCCCAAAATAAAAATTGCAAATTGTGTGAAAAACTTTAACTTGTAGATCCAAGAAGTTCAAAGACCACCCCCAGCAGGATAAACACTAAGAAAATGATTCCTAAGCTCATCACAGTCAAACTGCTGAATGCCAAAAAGAAAATTCTGAAAGCAGAGAAAAATAATATATCTAGAGAGAACAATTATATCATTAACAGGTGGCCTCTTGTAAATAATAAGGGACAGAAGACATTGGAACTTTCATATTGATAGTGCTGAAAGTCGGGGGAAATAACCAAGAATTCTATATCCAGCCTTTTGAACTAGCCTTCAAAACTGAAGGCAAAATAAAGATTTTTTAAATGGAGAGAATTTGTCACTAGGAAATTTACACTACAAGAATGTTAAATAAAGTTCTTCAGGCTGAAGGGAAATGACACCACTGGCAACTTGGGTCCAAAGGAAGGACTAACACACACATACACTTTTCCTCATAATTTCTTTACAAGGATAACTTTAAATTACTGTTTAAACAAAAACTATAACACTATATGTTAGATGTTATAATAAATAAATAAGTGAAAATAACAGCATTAAAGATGGATGTAAATAGGTAAATACTGTAATAAGGCTCCTATATTTTACCTGAATTCTGTATTAACTTAAAATAGATTGGGATGACTTAAAGACGCATATCGTTATACTCAAAGAAAGCACTAAAAAATTATGCACAGAGATACAGCTAGAAAGCCAATCAATGAATTAAAATTGATTACTAAAAATTATTTGATTAATGCAAAGGCCGGCAGAAAAGAAGGAACAGAAGAACAAAAGGTAGATGAGACAAATAGAAGACAAATAGCAAAATGGCAGACCTAAATGATATGGCCATATCAATTATTACATTAAATACAAATTGACCTAAATGTCATTAAATTTAAAAAGATCTAAATTGATATGGCCATATCATTTTTTTTTTTTTTTTTTTGAGATGGAGTCTTGCTCTGTTGCCCAAGCTGGAGTGCAGTGGCATGATCTCAGCTCACTGCAACCTCCACCTCCCGGGTTCAAGTGATTCTCCTGCCTCGGCCTCTTGAGTAGCTGGGATTACAGGCACGCGCCACTGCACCCAGCTAATTTTTGTATTTTTAATAGAGATGGGATTTCACCATGTTGGCCAGGCTGGTCTCGAACTCCTGACCTCAAGTGATCCGCCCACCTCGGCTTCCCAAAGTGCTGGGACTACAGGCATGAGCCACTGTGCCTGGCCTCAATTTTTACATTAAATAAAAATAGACTAAAGACTCTAATCAAATGGCAAAGATTGTCTGACTGGATAAAGACACAATAACTAATTATATTCTGTTTAGAGATATATTTTAAATTCAAAAACAAATAAGTTAAAAATAAAAAGATGGAAAAAGATATCACATGTGAACAGTAGGCCTAAAAGCCTAAGGTGGCTATACTAATACTAGACAAGACAGACTTTGAGACAAGAAATATTACTAGAAATGAAGAGGAATACTTCACAATGGTAAAAGTGTCAAGGCATCAGGAAACTATAACAATTATAAATGTATATATACTTAATAACAGAGCTTTAAAAATATAGGAAGCAATGAAATTTGATCCCTACCTTATACCGTATAAAACATCACTTCAAAATGGATCATAGAACTTAAATGTAAAATTGAAAACTATAAAACTTCTACAAGAAAATATTGGAATCCAGGCATGATGGCTCACAACTGTAATCCCAGTCTCAGGGCTCACCTGGGATCCCTGATGGGTGAGTAAATGCAGACCTAAACTCTTTCACTTCCATTTCCAAGGCTTCTTGTCCTCAGACTTTGTGCTGAGGGCGGATGAAGCACCGAACCTCTGGTGAGCCAATTAAGAGCGACCGGTGCAGATACAGAGGACAGGATGCTGGACAGGACCCCAACACCCACCCTTCACCCCACTGCTCTCAAGGGTTAGGAGTGTCAACCTTGTTCTAATCCAGTTTTCTCTACCACATTTTCCTTCGTTTTGGGGGGCCTGTCATGGCACCTATCTCTTCTTTTACAATGTTAAGAGTGTTGCTGGGTAGAAGGTAGAACTACAGAGATATTACTGGGTAGAAGGAGCATTTGGCCCAGCCGTCAGATACGCTATTCAGAACAATGCAGTTTCCATCTGTTCTTAGAGGCAAGGAGGATACAGGGATTAGAAGTGTCTTTTTTACCCCTGTTGAAGGAACCCATTTGCATAGAGCAAGAGGTTTTTCCCCCAGGCACTTCCCCCTTCTTGTACTTAAGCTGTTCTTTTGTCTTTTCTCCACAACATCAGGAGTTAAACACAGCCCTGTGAATACAGGGAGCTTTTCTATGCAAGGGTTTTCTTTTGTCCTTTTGGAAGGTATCTTACTAGGCCAGGACCCAAATTCATGGGACTCCCTAACTTAATGAGCCCATGCACCCTCCTGAGGCACCCTTTTGTCCCAAACTCAATTTCAAGCTTCAGGTTGAAGGCCTAGAAAGAAAAACTGGATCTGAGGGATCGAGAAGCAGATGGCAATGAAAGTCAAGGGACACAGCACTGTGAGTAGGATTAATTCCTGCCAATTAAACCCCTGCTTCATGGAAGGAGGTCATGCTTTTATCTATGGCATAGACGAGGTCTAGGAAACTCAAAGATTACTGACAGCAGGGAGGATAGGCAGTGCGTAGGTGAGTACAGATCATTCCCACCTTCTAGGCCTCCCTGTTCCACATGGGTGAAAGCCGTGTTGGCACCCATGGGCAGCACCTGCCAAGGTCACCGGGACTCAGAGATACAAAGATGGAAGAAAGAAAGGGGACACCTTTTCTTTCTCCTCCTCATGTACCCTAGGTATATGCTGGGAGGAGAAAGGAACTAAACCATGCCTTTTCCCCCTCTTTCCAGATGGGTAACCAGCCATCTTCAGTCTGTACTTCTTTTGAATGCATCCTGAATCACTGGGACTCCTTTGAAATAAATGTCTTCTTTTTCATCTTCTGTCTTCTCTTCATGGATGGATAATTGGGTCCTTGTACCACAGGATACTGCCCTTGGATGCATCCCCCAAACTGTGAAAAGTTTAATTTCCCTAAACCTTAAACTACTTGGCTTAAAATTGAACTGGGAAGGGAACCCAGAAGCCCGACACGCCAGTAAAAGAGTAAAAGTTCTTACCATTCAGACTTCTGGCCTCTTTCTCCCTGTGCAAACCAGTAAAAGGAAGGATAAAAATCACTGTTTACTCTTCTGTAAAGTTTTAATTAATGGAAAAAAAGGATTTGTGAGGCTAATCTTAAGCTGTGGCCAATCTGGTATGCTTTGTGTGTCTTTCTGTATAGTTCTGTCATAAGGAGTAAGACAGGATAGAACACAGACCTAGGACCCCATATGCCCACTGTTCAAGCTAGCCCTGCAAACTGGTCAGTTACAAACTTTGCTACAGGTCTCTGAAGGAAAAAAACTGAATAAGGTCTCCATCTTGTTTTATGTCCTTGGGAGCTTGACCTTGTAACCACGTGGCAGTACTTTCTTTTGGTCTCTGCCATTTTACAATGGCAGCCCAGGTTCAGTCCTGGCTTACGGAATGAGTACTTTCTGGCTAATATCTGTGTGACTTTTATATTTGTTGATTCTCTTTCCCTCCATGAACAACTTCTAGCTTCCTTTCTGAAATCTTCCTTTCTCTGAGTTATCTTAAAAGATTCTAGATTTTGTAAAAACTGCTTACCACCTCTTTGAAAATACCTTGTATACAGGCGGTTAAATCACAACCTTACTTAAGTCTTGTTGGTTTCACCTGTGAGGTTACTTTTGAAAAAGTTCAAAAGCCAGAAATATTGGCCACTTGGTGAGGCTAAAGTTGGGTAACAAGGGATTTAAAATGATTTTTTTTTTTCTTTTGAGACGGAGTCTCACTCTGTCGCCCAGGCTGGAGTGCAGTGGCACGATCTGGGCTCACTGCAAGCTCCGCCTCCCGGGTTCACGCCATTCTCCTGCCTCAGCCTTCCGAGTAGCTGGGACTACAGGCGCCCATCACGGCGCCCAGCTAATTTTTTTGTATTTTTAGTAGAGACGGGGTTTCACCGTGTTAGCCAGGATGGTCTCAATCTCCTGACCTCATGATCCACCTGCCTTGGCCTCCCAAAGTGCTGGGATTACAGGCGGATTTTTTAAAATAAGAGCACTATGGTCAAAAGTCAGTTTAATTAAAAGTGGATATCCAAGCTATAGGCATATTTAAAAGGCCTTTATGTTTTTCTCTTCTTGCATCTTGTTTTGTTGGAAAAAGTTTTCTTTCTCAGTCAACTGAATTACTTTTTTCCATTTTTGTCTTGCCACTCTTAATGCATGCATGAGAGGCCCTAAGATAACTTCTGATAGCCTGGGACTCCCTGGAAAAAATGGAAGAGGCACCACTGACCCCGTTTTAGAAAAAAAACTCTGTTGTCCTCATAAAACCCCAATAATTAAAAGCAGATAAATCCCTCTCAAAATCTGTTTTTGTCTTCCAGCTATAACTGTTTATTAGGCTCTAGAAACTGCATGCTTTCCTAGTCCTCCTCTTGAAGGGCTCCATCCTGAGGTCAGTAATCTAATTAGGAGATTGGCCAATGAAAAATCTTACAACTACTGGATCCTCTGTCTGTGTAGTTATATATGTGTAATGTGTGCGATGTTGGTATAAAAAAGAACTCTAATTAATTGGCTTAGAGAAAAATAAGCACTTAGATAAAATATTTTTTGAAGGAAAAATAAAAGCTGTAATACCTTTTAGTTCTACATGATTTTAATATTTGAAAAATAAAAAGTTTTAGAGACTATCGGTAAAATACAAATGTCTTCAAAATGTAAACATGTGGTCTAAATTATGCAGGTCAGATACTAGGTTTGCTAAATGCTTTAAAGTTATAAACTGCTTCTTTGGCTTTTTTTCCCCCTTTTTTTGTTTTCTCAACAGTATCACTCTGTTGCCCAGGATGGAGTGCAGTGGCGTGACTTGGTTGCCTCTGCCTCCCAGGTTCAAGTGATTCTCCTGCCTCACCCTCCTGAGTAGCTGGGACTACAGGCATGCACCACAATGCCTGGCTAATTTTTGTGTATTTTTAGTAGAGACGGGTTTTCACCATGTTAGCCAGGTTGGTCTTGAACTCCTGACCTCAGGTGATCCACCTGCCTTGGCCTCCCAAAGTGCTGGGATTACAGGTGTGAGGCACTGCACCCAGCCTGCTTCTTTTGCTTTTAAAAATTGTTCACCTTGCTTGCTTTACAGTTTCATAATGCCATATTACCAATAGCACACCAGAGTGGCTACAGCTTAAGCTACAATTGGTAGCACATAATTAAAATAACTTACCAGGCTTTACATTAAAATTAAAAATTGCTAAGGTTTACCATTATACCATGTAATTGAGACTACTGAGAACAGATTTATATCAAGGTGTGTAAGGAAAGTAAAATATGTTTTTAGTAAAGGATTATAAGAAGCCGTGGGAATGTAAATTTTTGTCTAGTTTAGAGGATTAAATAATTGTTTTAAGTTGGATAAGATAAAGTCGAAGGTTTAAACAAGTTGTGGAAGGTCTGTAAACATTAATCTTGCAAAAGAAATTCTGTGTGTGAACATACTGACTAAATTCAAAAGGGTATTACATGGTTTTTCTGTAAATTGAACATTAGAATAAAAGCACAATAAAGTTTTCTTAAGGCACTGACCTACTCTTTAACAAAAATTTGTAAAGGTTTATAAGAATCTTACCTCATGGTCAAACTGGTTAAGATTAGACAAAATTATCTAAAGATTTCATCAAAAAATAAAGGGTGTAGGAGAGACCAGAGATGGAGTGTTTGGAAAGCTGTCTTCACTCTTAATGAGTAAAGGTTTTTACGTTTTTTAAAATTTTTGAGTCATCATTTTGGCTAAATAAATGACTTATGGTAATATGCAGTTGTATTTCATAATATAAGGTGTTTTAAACCTCTAATGTATTTAACAGGCTTCCCAAAATCAAACTTCAGTTTCAAGGTTGTCTTTTCTGACATCTTACTTCTGAATACTACAGAGGGCTCCTGGATTATCCAAAAAGAGAAGTAAACGGGAGTAACTGACATGTTTAGTTATGTGGGATTGCCAAAATAAAAATAATGTTTAATCTTCTTCAGGTTATATTTTAGTGAAAAATACTAATATATGTTCCAAAATTGTATGTGGTTTCTAAAATTCTAATGTCTGAGTATATGCTATCAATCATAATTAAGATTATTATGTTGTTATTGTAAACCACAGAAATAACCAAATTTCTTTGTCAATCATGGTTTCGACTGTGATTACCCAAAGACATTTTGTCATTCACAGACAATTGTCCTATTTTGATCCTTTTCAAAAGATGGTTTATAATCAGCTATAGGACTTTGACAAGTGGTCTCAAATGCAAGTTTCTGATAACTTTGGAGATTGTGATATTGGAATAGAGGGAAAATGTACAGGACTCATGAAGAGCTGAAATGTTTGTGAATATCAAGCAGAACAAGAATTAACAGAATGTACTGAACTAATAGAAAGCTGAAGTAATCTTTTTTGCTTAAAACATTGCTGATCCTTATTGTTTTTCAGAGTCAAGGAAACTTTTATGTTGAGCTATCTACAGCTTTTAACAATTGAGTAAGCTATACTCCAGTGAACAAAATTTGGAGCACATTTATTTCCTTCTGTCTGGTTTCCCCAGAAGTTGGAAACTATTTGTGAGTATTCTTAATTTGCAGCAATACAGTTATTTGCATCAGTGCAATAAGAATCCATTTTCTTTTGCAACAGGATACAGTTGGAGAAACCGGTTGTTTTACCAAGGCTTTGACTAGTAGGGTGTGCTTACCTTTAAGAAATCAAGTTTGACTTGCACAACCAATAAAAGCCCCTTGGGAAAACTGGCCTCATACTTTGTCTTCTACACAGTCCCTGTACAGGGTTCCTAACCTGTGGTGAGTAAAGAATGTCACTTTCTAATAGGCCCAGGAAACCCATCTTATCTTGGGACCTCAAGAAGAGAGGAATTTACCCAACTCACAGGTATTTGAGGATACAAACCTATGGCTGGGCTCAGCTTTTAAAGGTCTTATCTGAAATTCCTTGTGGAACAGAGTTCCATCAAAGCCAATTTTAAAAGCCTGTGTGAAAAATTATTATTCTTGCTGTACTTTATGCAAATAACCAGGCCAAATATGAGACTAAAGTTTATTCTGCAAACAACTCAGTCCTATCATGATTTGTTTTTAACAAAAGTGAGGACTGGAGAGAGAAAAATTATGTTTCAAAATTATCATACACTTGTCATTGAATTCTAGTCTCATTAGTTGTTTTTAAGTTTTTGTCTGCATTTTAGACTAACCCTGCTTATTTCTGTGAACCAACCAGTGATCATCAGCTGCAGCTCAGAAGAAACAAAAGGGATGGGTGATGTAAAAATCTGGATCAATATTCTAGTTCTGGGCAATTATCCTGCAAAGCTTGCCAGGTGATAGGAGTAAATAGGGTGCCCATAACCTGGAGGTTTCTTTGTTTGGGAAAATAAGACCAAAGAAGCTGACCAAAGCCAAGACTCATGCACCCAAATCTTAACAGGCATAACTATAGCCACCTGTTATCTGGGCATGTTGGCAGCCATGGGATTTCTAAGCTGTCCTTACCCCCTTATTTTGTTTTGATACATGTCTTCTAATAATCTGGTTTGTCTTTTCTCATTTTCAGGTCGTCAAACTCCAGTCATGCAACTGGAGCCTCAGTCGATGGCTCTCTTTTACTGGGGACCCTAAGATAGGCCTCTGAGGGAGATCTGACTGCCATTTTCCCAAAACAGCACCCCTGTCAGCAGGAAGCAGCTAGTATCAGTCATCATCCCTATTCTAATGGCAGTTAGATGTACCTCTTCAGAGGGGAGAATTGATAGCAGCAGGAGGTAGACAAATGCCTAGGCAGATAGGAGTGTAGGAACGGGTTCCTGGTGAAACCTGACCTTCAAGCTGAAGACAGTTTAAAGCCTAGCTACAAGTCCCAGGTAAATCCATGGACTGGATTGAGAACCTGTCTTCCCATTTGGCATGCTTTCCTCTGATTGATCCCCACCCTTCACCTATTTTACACATACCTATCCTTTCTTTTCTTTAATTTTCTTTGCTTT
>NW_012110474.1:3989768-3992088 GCF_000951045.1 Mandrillus leucophaeus
CATATGTATTTAGGATAGTTAGATCTTCTTGTTGCATTGATCCCTTTACCATTATGTAATGGCCTTCTTTGTCTCTTTTGATCTTTGTTGGTTTAAAGTGTGTTTTATCAGAGACTAGGATTGCAACCCTTGCTTTTTTTAAATTTTTTTTTTGCTTTCCATTTGCTTGGTAGATCTTCCTCCATCCCTGTATTTTGAGCCTATGTGTGTCTCTGCACGTGAGATGGGTCTCCAGAATACAGCACACTGATGGGTCTTGATTGTTTATCCAAGTTGCCAGTCTGTGTCTTTTAATTGGGGCATTTAGCCCATTTACATTTTTTACATTTTTTGAGATGGAGTCTCACTCTGTTGCCCAGGCTGGAGTGCAGCGTTGCAGTCTTAGCTCACTGCAAGCTCCGCCTCCTGGATTCATGCCATTCTCCTGCCTCAGCATCCCAGGTAGCTGGGACTACAGGTGCCTGCCACCACCCCCTGCTAATCTTTTTTTTTTTTTTTTTCTGAGACAGAGTCTTGCTATGTCAGCCAGGCAGAAGTGCCATGGTGCGATCTTGGCTCACCGCAACCTCTGCCTCCCAAGTTCAAGCAATTCTCCTGCCTCAGCCTCCCAAGTAGTTGGGACTACAGGTGCCTGCCACCACCCCCTGCTAATTTTTGTATTTTTAGTAGAGACGGGGTTTCACCATGTTGGTCAGGCTTGTTTCAAACTCCTGACCTTAGGTGATCCACCTACCTTGGCCTCCCAAAGTGCTGGGATTACAGGCATGAGCCACCATGCCAGGCTACATACCTACCCTTTCCTAATTGGTTTTCTACACTATCGTGCCCACCTTTGAGTGTTGTCTTCACTTTAACCTTTATTGCATACTCACAAACCAATCTGTACGTACTCCCCATTCTGAGTCCATAAAAAGCCCCAGACCCAGACACACACACACACACAGAGAAACCACCTGACTGTGGGGGTGAGGGACCACCCCCTGAGTCCCTTTTCTGCTGAGAGCTGTTCCATCACTCAGTAAAATTCTTCTCCACCCATCCTCACACTTCAAATTGCCAGTATATCCTCCTTCTTTTTAGATGTGTGACAAGAGCTCGGGAACTGCTGAACGTGGGTACAAGCTATACCACAGGTGGACCAAGTGAGTGGGGTGCCTCAGCCCATGACGGAGTGAGTCGCTGGTTGGCAAAGTAGCTGAGAAAAATCCTGTCTTACCAGCACTTTGGGAGGCTGAGTTGGGCAGATCACCTGAGGTTAGGAGTTGAAGACCAGCCTTCCCAACATGGTGAAACCCTGTCTCTACTAAAAAAAATACAAAAATTAGCTGAGCATGGTGGCACACACCTGTAATCCCAGTTACTCAGGAGGCTGAAACACAAGAATCGCTTGAACCCAGGAGGTGGAGGTTGCAGTGAGCCAAGAGAGAACCACTGCACTCCAGCCTGGGTGACAGAGTGAGACTCTGTCTCAAATAAAAGAAGAAGAAAACATTGGAGAAAATCTTTGTGATCTTAGTTTAGGCAAAGATTTCTTAGATATAACATCAAAAACCTAAATGCCCATACAAGAAATCCATTCAAGAAAATGTTGATAAACTAAACTTCATCAAAACTAAGAACTTCTCTTTGAAAGACACTGCTAAGAAAATAAAAAGACAAGCCACAAACTGAGAGAGATTTGCAAATTACATATCTAGTAAAGAACTTGTATATAAATTACATACAGAATTCTCAGAACTCAATAAAAATCAAGCGACTCAATTTTAAAAATGGGCAAAAAATTTGGACTTTACAGAAAAGACATATAAATGGAGAATATGCCTATGACACCCAATATCATTAGTCATCAGGGAACTGTCAACTAAAACAATGAAAAACCACACACATAGGATATCTAAAAATGACTAATCATACCAAGCATTGGTGAGGATGTACAGCAACAAGAACTTTCATACACTGCTACTGGGAATATAAAATAGTACAAACACTTCAGGAAAATAGTACAAACACTTCAGAAAGCAGTTCAGGAATGTCTTAACAAGTTTAACATAAACCTGCCATATGACCCAGCTATTCCTCCATTCCTAGTGGGCTCCCAGCCCTTGAGCCTAAGAGAAACCAAAGCATATGCCTATACAAAAACTTACATACAAATGTTTATAGCTGCTTTATTTCTTTTTTTTTTTTTTTTTTAAATTTTTTTATGTCCATCAACAACAGAGAAATGGGGTGGCAGGATACTTCACCGTGGTTTTAATTTGTGTTTCCCTAGTGAATAATGATGTTGAGCATTTTTTCATATATTTGTTGCTCATTTTGT
>NW_012110474.1:3992138-4017328 GCF_000951045.1 Mandrillus leucophaeus
ATAGCTGCTTTATTTCTAATAGTAAAAAAAAAAAAAAAAAACCAGGAAGAACCCAAATATCTATAGATAAGTGATTAGATAAATAAATTATGGTATATCTATGTAATGGTATACACAGCAATAAATAAGAGTGAATTATTGATAAATACAACAACATGTACATGTACCACATTCTAGTAATTCTACTCCCAGGTATGTACTCCACATGTGCACAAGGAGAAATGAGTAAGGATGTTCACAGAAGCATCTGTAATAGTAAAAATCTGGAAATAACCTAAATTGCCCATCAACAGTAAAATGAATGAAACAATGTTGGTAGTAACGTACAATGGAATATAGATTCACACATTTGTAGTCATAGCATAAAACATGATGTGAATAATTAAAGTAAATTTGGAATAGTACTACCTGTGAGAAAGTGTGCATGAAGGGGATTAGGAATGGAGAAGTGTACACAGGGGACCACAGCTGGGCCTGTAATGTTTACATCTTTTTTTTTTTTTTTTTTTTGAGTCAGGGTCTTGCTTTGTCACCCAGACTGGAGTGCAGTGTGCAGTGGCAGGATCACAGCTCACTATAGCCTCTGGTCAATTGATCCTCCCACCTCAGGCTCCCGAGTAACTGGAACTACAGGTGCATGCCACCACTGGCTAATTTTGGTAGAGATGGGGCTTTGCCTTATAGCCCAGGCTGGTCTCTAACTCCTGGATTCAAGTGATCTGCCCTCCTTGGCCTCCCGAAGTGTTGACATCATAGGCATGAGCCACCATGACTGGCCTACATCTTTTCAAAACTGAGCATGTTAGGAACTGAGTAAAGAGTAGTGGATATGTAGAAAATACATTTGTTATGTTACTCTCTAGATTTTTGTTTGTTTAAAATATTGAATAAATACAAAAAAAAAAACTGAAGTTAATTTGCATATCTTCAAAAGGTTATTTAGAGCAGGGGTTCCCAGCCCCCGAGCCTGTTAGGAACACAGCAGGAGATAAGTAGCAGGTGAGCCAGCATTACCAGCTGAGCTCCACCTCCTGTCAGATTAGCGCAGCATTCGATTCTCATAGGAGCACAAACCCTACTGTGAACTGCGCGTGCAGGGGATCTAGGTTACACACTCCTTATGAGAATCTAATGCCTGATGGTCTGAGATAGAACAGTTTTATCCTGAAACCATCTCCCACCCCATTCGTCAAAAAATTGTCCTCCATGAAACCAGTCCCTAGTGCCAAAAAGTTTGGGACTGCCGATCTAGAAGAGGTAAAATCACTTTACCAGAAAAAAGCTAAAAATAGGGAAAATGTGCACTGTAATTGTCATGTCAGAAAAGTAAATTTTAAAAATAAATAAATATTAATAATAGGGAAATAATCTCAAACTCTTTTCATTATAAAGTTCACTTTAAAATGACAGACTATATTTTGCAAAAATAATCTTAATATCCAAACATCCCATTCTTCTGAAATTAAAACTTCTCTTCACATTATATTATTAATAGTTCTTTTAAAACATCAAATAAAAATACAACAGAATAGCTCTCTGTTATCCCCTCTCATTTTTGCATACTGATAGCATTTCATGATGCTTTCAAATAAGACAGTCATCTTTTTTGACTATAAGCCAACACTACCAACTAGGCTCACAGTGCTTTTTCTTTTTCTTTTCTTCTTTATTTTTTTAAATCAGATATAGCATTGTAGGAAGGATCATAGTACTGATACTCTCTGAAGTATTTACCTACATAAATTATTTGGAATTTTTCTGCATGGGAGATTTGTCTAGTCTCCCACATTTACTTATTTATTCAATCACTTGTTTATATCATTATGGACTCATAGATATTTATTTTATATTTTGATTTAAATTCAAATACTTCTCTGCGGCATACATCTGCCTTAAAACCACAAGTAGTCTAAAGTTATATTCTATGATTTCACTGATATTGACTACTTAGCTAACTTGTATCTTCAATTCTTGGAAACCTCATTCTCAGATAAAAATGGCAAGTTTGGCTGGGCGCAGTGGCTCATGCCTGTAATCCCAGCACTTTGGGAGGCCAAGGTAGGTGGATCACGAGGTCAGGAGTTCCAGACCAGCCTGGCCAACATAATGAAACCCATCTCTACTGAAAATACAAAAAACTAGCTGGGCATGGTGGCAGGCACCTGTAGTCCCAGCTATTCGGGAGCCTGAGGCAGGAGAATCACTTGAACCCGGGAAGCAGAGGTTGCAGTGAGCCGAGATCATGCCATTGCACTCCAGCCCAGATAACAGTACAAGACTCCATCTCAAAAACAACAACCACCACCACCACCAAGTTTTATCTCAATAGTACAATCAAAATGTGAAACTTTCCTACCTTTTAAAAAATAACTTCGGCTGGGCGCAGTGACTCATGCCTGTAATCCCAGCACTTTGGGAGGCCGAGGCAGGTGGATCACCTGAGGTCAGGAGTTCAAGACCAGCTTGGGCAACATGGTGAAACTCCATCTCTACTAAAAATATAAAAATTAGCTGGATGTGGTGGCACATGCCTGTAATCCCAGCTACTTGGGAGGCTGAGGCAGGAGAATCACTTGAGCCTGGGAGATGGAGGTTGCAGTGAGCTGAGATTGCACCATTATACTCCAGACTGGGCGACAGAGCAAGACTCCGTCTCAAAAAAAAAATAAAATAAAATAAACTTTTATTTTAGAATAGTTTCAGATTTACATAACAATTGTGAAGACAGTACAGAGAGTGCCCATATACCTCACATCCAGTTTCCTCTATTATTAACATCTTATGATAGTATGTTACATTTGTCACAATTAATGAACTAACATTGATACATTGTTACTAATGAACATCTATACTTTATTCAGATTTCCTCAGTTTTAACTAATATCCTTTTTCTATTCCAACATCCCATCCAGGATACCACATTATATTTAGTCATCATGTCTCCTTAGTCTCCTCTTGATTGTGACAGTTTGCCAGACTTTTCTTGTTTCAGATGACCTTGACAGCACTGATGAGTGCTTTTCAGGAATTATGTAGCATGTCCCTCAATTAGGATTTGTCTGGTGTTCTTCCCATGATTAGTCTAGGGCTATGAGGTTTTTTGGAAGCACGACTACACAAAGTGCCATTTCATCCCATGATATCAAGGGAACACAGTGCAATATCAACATGGCTTAGTGCTTTCGATGTAAACCTTGATCATCTGGGTGGGACAGAGTTTGCCAGATTCCTCCACTGTGAAGTTGTCTTCTTTTCCCTGTTTGTACTGCACTCCTGGAACAGCCCACACTTATAGGAGTGGGGAATTAATTATGTTCCATATTTACCTGCATAAATTACTTGGAATACTTCTGCATGGGGGATTTGTCTAGTCTCCCATATTTATTTATTTATTCAATCACTTGTTTATATCATTATGGACTCGTAGATATTTATTTTATACTTTGATTTAAATTCAAATACTTCTTCATTTTGTTGGCTATTGCGAACTCTTTCACATGGCTCCTGTGACCCTTTGACATACTCCCATTATTGGGGAGCAATTTGGTGTTTTTAGTTTTTGAGTACTCCCTTGCTTTCTGATATATAAGATGCTCCAGGCTAATCTTATATATTATCATCAGCCCTTTCTGCAAGAAGCCCTGGTTGCTTTTACTGGATGATAGTATTACAAACCAAGATAAATGGGTGCTAGGTGTGCTTGTTGCTACAGGGATGTCATGGCTTCTGCGCCCTCTAACCAATGGAGGTAGAAAAGACATGTGCATATACCAACCTATCTATGCATATCTATAAATATTTTCCATGTGCAACCATCTGTATCTATATTAAGCTAAACAAAAATTCATGCTGAGCATACTTATATACACCTCCAACTCTAATTCATTATCACATGGGTTATTCTACCTCCTTCCTTGCTTGTCTATAATCTTTCATTACAACAATGAAAAATCTGGGAATTTCCTACTTTTCACCTCAGAAAGTTACAAAAGTAAAAGAAGAAATGAATTTATGTTTTGAGAGGAAATCACTTCTTCAAATAACCACATTATTACGTTTTTTGGGGCCAGGCATGGTGACTCACATCTGTAATCTCAATACTTTGGGAGCCCAAGACTGGAGAACTGCTTGAGGTCAGGAGTTTGAGACCAGCCTGGACAATCTAGGGAGACTCTGTCTCTACAGAAAAAAACAAAAACAAAACAAAACAAAAAAACCCTTTTTTTTAATTAGCCAGGCATGGTGGCATGCACCTGTTATCCCAGCTACTCGGAAGGCTGAGCTGGGAGGTCAACGCTGCAGTGAGCCATGATCATGCCACTGCCCTCCAACCTGGGTGACAGGGCAGGGTAAGACCCTGTTTCAAAAAAAAAAAAAAAAAGCCCCATTGAAAGCAGTGATATTTAAAGATGATAGGAAGATTGTGCAGCATACCCTCTGTGTGTCACCCTTAGATGAGGCCAAACCTAGAATCCGTAACCCAGATGAGATCATCCTGGCCCCTGGTAGAACATCTTACCACTTTCAGAATTGTCTTTTTTTTTTTTTTTTTTTTGAGACGGAGTCTTGTTCTGTCACCCAAGTTGGAGTGCAGTGGTGTAATTTTGGTTCACTGCAACCTCCACCTACTGAGTTCAAGCAATTCTCCTGCCTCAGCCTCCCAAGTAGCCAAGATTACAGGCACTGCCACCATGCCCGGCTAATTTTTGTATTTTTAGTAAAGACAGGGCTTCTGATTTTTGTATTTTCAGTAGAGACGGGGTTTCCGTGTTGGTCAGGCTGGTCTCAAACTCCTGATCTCAAGTGATCTGCCCGCCTTGGCTTCTCAAAGTGCTGGGATTACTTTGGGAGCCACCAAGCCCGGCCTCAGAATTGTCTCTTGATGTCATAGCCTCATCTTTCATCAAGAGATACTTAAAGAAACTGCCTGATAAAATCCATTATTACCTCCACTATAAGGCCAATGCCAACGTTAGTTCATTACTTAGCATCTCCTATGAGAAACAAAGGGGCAAAAAATACTTGCTTCCTTGAGTAAAGTAACAAGTAAATTGTGTCTTATTTAACCACATCCATCATGCTTCCCTTTTCATGTTGTTTGCCAGAAGCTTAGAGCCAAATTTGCTATGGGATTGTAACAACTATATAGGCCCTGACTGGTGATGTGTTTATATTCCCCCAGTCTTAACAACACGTACTAGGTCATATTTTTCATGGTTGCTGAAATTTTATTTTCTACTCCTATCCTACCATTTTATTTGTGTAGTGTTTTATGCTTCTAAAAACTACCTCAAATCCTTTGCGGAATGAAGTAATATAAATTAATGCACATATAATCCTATTATTACTATAGTTGTTTAATCTTTGAAATAATAACAGGATTAATGGCCTATAGTGGGAAACTAGTTAAGAAGAAAACTTTTTACAAGGTTCTTATATAAGATATTGAAAAATATTCTCAAAAATAGAGGGGAAATAATAAACTGTTCTTAACCTGAACATTATCATTTTCTCATAAGACTCTGATGTAATTTTAAATTCTGGACCACCAGGAAAAATACTTTCCTAATTAGATCCCCTTCAAACATCTACTTTCTCTACACCCATTTCTGTCCTTTCCCCCAGTAGTGAACCTTTGCCTCTTTTGTTAACTGCAGGAACCATATGGGTAGTGGCTGGACCAAGATTTAAAATCATAACCAATAATGATCAGGAAGCCTAAAAATATACTCAAAGCAAGCATCTTATCTTTGTAAGGAGAAAGGGAAACTAACATTTCTTGAGGACCTGCCACACGGCAGATGATGTTTAGGAGCACTTTATATATACCATTTCATTCAATCTTTAAAGCAACCTCAGGTGAAATAGGTTCAGAGGTTGAAAGCTCAGAGGTTAAGTGATTTGCCTAAGGGCTCCCTGCTATTTAAATGGAAACTTCTAGATTTATACCCCAGCCTTACCTGACCATCTAGCTCAAAAACCTCCTCTGTCCATTCCATCACTCCTTATAAGCAACCACGCTGCTTTTATTGTTTTTAATTTTTTTTTGAGACAGGGTCTCACTCTGTTGCCCAGGCTGCAGCGTAGTGGCACAATCTCAGCTTACTGCAACCTCCGCCTCCCAGGCTCAAGCCAACCTCCCACCTTAGCCTCCTGACTAGCTGGGGCTAGAGGCACATGCCACTGCTCCCAGCTAATTTTTGTATTTTTGTAGAGGCAGGGTTTCACCATGTTGCCCAGGCTGGTCTCAAACTCCTGAGCTCAAGCAATCCTCCTGCCTCGGCCTCCCAAAGTGCTGGGATCACAGGCAGGAGCCACCATGCCTGGCCATGCTGCTTTTATAATTTCTTGTCAGTGCACCTAAGCTAGGGAACCTTTTAAAGATGGGAGAACAATTTAATAATGCTTAACAGAATAAGGACACAAAAAAGCTATTTAAAATGCCTTTCTGTGGAGGAATACATCAGAACCCAGCTCTTCCAAAAACGTTCCACCCTACTGGCTCTCAGCACTCTCCCTCCCTTGCACATCTCCAGCACTTACCACCAGTGCTACTCATGGTCACTGACCCAAGGTTCTTTACCCTGTGCATTGTATTTAAATGCACACACATGCATGTGTACATACACACCTTGTATCCCCAAATCTGGGTTTCTTAAATGTCGCCACCATGCCTTATACATGCATTTCCCTCTTCTATTCTTCACGCTGCAGTAGATGCACAAAAAGTATCACATGATTGAATGAGAACACTCAGTCTTCGAAAGGGAAATTACTGCTGGATATGTAATAGTTGACCTCTCTGCTTTTCTCAAAGAAGGTTGTATCCAAATCTATCCCTTCGGTCCACAATAAGGCATTCCTCTCTTACTCCAACAGCATATTCTGGGAAGCCAGAGAAAAGTACTTACACGTAAAATAAAACTACTTACAGCATACTATCAACCATTTCTATACTCTCTCACAATGAAAGAACCCTGATTCATTAAGGTGTTCTTTGAATTTCTCAATATAGCCTTGTTCTGTAAGATTCATGGAACTAACTTTTATGTGACAAGGAAGATTTTTTAAGGTTATCTCTAATAAAAATATTGAACGGAATGGAGCTAAGGATTAATATTTGAAAGAAAACCCAAGTTTTATTTATCAAATTTGTATGCGACGCCTTCATTCATTCAATAAATACTTTTTGAATATCTATAATATATGTGCCAGCACTATTCTAGATGCTGAGAAGACAGCGGTGAACAAAACAGACACTAATCCCTGTCTTCATGGAGCTGCCATTCTACTGGGGGACAAAAAGCTAGAAAGAACTGTTGATATGCTGGTTGACAAAATTAGGACTCAAAATCCATATAAAGAGGAAACTGAAACCAATAAAACCAAATTTAATGGAGAAAAATACAGCATTTAGAGTTCAAAAATTAAATGTATAAGTATGAACAGGAAGGGGATATATAGCTTTATTCATGCAATACACATTTATCTGTGGGTTCTCTTCTCCAGGAGTAGTTACTGAGGGGGTGGAAACGCCCTGCTCTGCTGGACACTGGGGATCTCAAGTCCCTAATCTCAAGAAACTCATATTCGAGAGACACAAACAGCAAGGGCAGAACAACGAACAGTGTGATAACTGACCAAGGTGTGTACTGTGTGTTGTGGGACAACTTAGGAGGGGTATCCAGCCTAGATGGGCAGTGAAAAAACAACCACTCTTTCCTCAGGGTAACACCCAAAGTGACATGAAGGATGAATAGGCTTTCATCAGGCAAGGAATGGGGGAAAGTGGAGGCAGGACCATTCCATGTAAAGGGAATAGCACATGCAAAATTAGTATCTGCAAGTGATTCTCTAAGAATGCAGCCAGAATCACAGCAAAGCCATGCCAGTCATCCCAAGAAATACGGACTTTATTCTTTAAATGTCAGAGAGTCAACATGAGGTTTTTAAAATCTGGGAATTACATGATCAAACAGTATTTTAGAAACTCCTCTTTGGCAACAGTTTGAAGAACAGGATGCTCATAGGGGAGATTGGGAGGAAGGCAGCTGGAAGGCTGCTGCAAGTGACAAATGACAATTGTCTGAAATCAGAAGTAGCAAGATATCCAAGGAGACAGATATGAGAGATGTGAGTGATGGAATCAATAGGACTTATGATCCATTAGATTAAAAAAGATGAAGGGAGTGGCAATAGGTTGGCTCTTAAGAGATTTAGCTACGTGGTAAAGTGAGGGGAAGACAGATGTAGAGTTTAAGAATGAAGAAAACGAACAAGTTTGGAGAATGGGGAAAAGAGAGGTGATGAATTTGTTTCAAAATGAAAGCAACTTACTCAATATGCCTGAATATAAGGCAATTTATTTTCCCAAAACTATTCCTCAGAGGAAAAAAATAGTTACTTTACATTAAATTCTCGGTAAAAATTTTCTCATCATGGGGTACTTTCCAAATTTCTGTATTTTGAACAAATTATTGTTTGGGAAAAACAAGCCAGAAACTACCTTTAATTGTTGCTGAGTATGTATGCTACTAGAGGTCACCTGATGAATGGACGTGTCCTAAAAGGAGCAAAGAATCTAATTTTCCTGAGAGCATACCTCACATTTGCAAACTTAGATATTATAAATTTCAAAAAGCAACACAGTGAGTAAGTAGTTATGTTGTGGAGATAAAAAATATGCACCCACAGAACAAATTTAAAAAACAGCTGTCCTAATATTGTACAAGTAGAGACTTGACACAAGGAAACTCCTTAATTCCCTGGCTGGTATCCATTCAGGGACTTCCCAGTGGAGTCAACTCAGAGCCTGTTTCCACCCCCTCAGTGTCTGCTCCTGGGAAAGAGAATCTGTCTGATTGATGCCTTTGGTAGAAAGAACTGAGCATGCTCAGTCAGCTCCCTCTCGGCTTTTCTTGTCAGTGGCCTGTCATTAGGAGGTCCAAATTCTTTGATTATCCATGATATAAGTTTACGGCAAAGCCTATAGGAGAGGTTTGTAGCCAACTAGCTCACTTGTGTTAATAACTGCTATGCCAGCCCTCATCCTTTAAATGCACAGGGAGGTATTATACGGCCACAGATGATGATGATGATGATATTGATGATATCGATATCTGGGATTTAAAATGTACAATGTGCCAGACAGTCTAGATGCTTCATATAACAGGCTTTTAATTGATTTAACCAAAAATTTTAACATAGCCTACATTAAGAGATAAGAAAAGGAGTAGCACAAAAAGAGTTAAATATTCATCTTCCATAAGGAAGTCTGTAGATAAAAATCTAACTTTGAAAATTCAAAATACAACCATATAAGCATGCTGTTTTGAAATATGAAGATAACCATAAGAAATGGCTAAAAGAGTTGAAAGCAGTTGATTTGGAGTAAAGTGCCCAGTATGAGAGGGGAACAGGGCAGAGGACTGCTACTCTTTATTATAAGCCTTATAGAAATCTGATATTTTATACTGTATGCATATAAAACTTTGATAATCATAAAAATTAATTTTAGGAAGAAAACATACCAACTTTGTTGAAATTAATCTAGGTATAAGACCAAGGTACTGCTTTTAAAAATCATATGATCCATTATGATGAATAAGACTTCCAAAACTATCTATCAAATAGCCTACACTGAGAATGACACCACTGGGAATAGAAGAGTCATGACAGTGGCACAGCCTTACTGAGGTTTTGAGAATTCTTATCAAAATTCCTGGGAATACATTGGATCTGTAGGTCAGGTATCAAAGAAAGAAGCAGGTTCCTTAAACCAACGCAGAACGTAGTTTCTCCTGATTGGGGTGGGTGGTTGGGGGACCAGGGAGGAGATAAAAAACAGTCTTATGTTCATAACTGGCTTTGTCTGACCTAGAATCATAGTTGAATTACTAACTTGCCAGAGTGCTTGAAAGCATAAAGACATCATTCCTTTATCAGTGACAGTATCTGTAGTGTGAAGAGTGAAATGGAAGGCTAAGGCAATAGCTACAGAGGAAACTAGAGAAGAAGGGTTCTGACTGTAATAGGCTGCTTTGTCAAGTGGTATCAATTATACCAGGGACGATCAATATCAGTCCAGCACAAGCAAAGGAAGACAATTATTTCCGGAAAAAACCCCTTTCCTAGATTTTGAAGAATTTAAAAGTGATTTGAAGTGATAATGCTTAATCTTGCTATTTAACACTTAATAACAGCATGTGTTGTTTTAATAAGCCAAAAGAAATATATCTTTCAGAGCTCAGAGTAATAAAGAGTAAAAGACATCATTCTAGACAGCTACTATATACTCCTCCTGTTCAAGAGGGAGGAAAGAACTGTTTATTCCCATTTAAAGAGGTTTATCTGAGTAAGTAATTTAGATAGGTCTAGGACAAACTCCAAGGTAAAATTTCCAGTTCATCTCAAACTGTCATCCCCTCTGTAGCCCAACATAGAACATCTGTATACATTTTCCTTCATTTTGTGCTAAGCTTTATTAAGTTCTTACTATGTGCCAGGCACTGTTTAAGTGCTTTATATGCATTACTCCTATTTCATATCATTTAATCCTCACAACAATCCTGATTAAAGTATTGCTTTTGTTTGTTTGGGGTGTGTGTGTGTGTGTGTGTGTGTGTGTGTGTGTGTTTTGAGATGGAGTCTTGCTCTGTTGCCCAGGCTGGAGTGCAGTGGTGCAATCTCGGCTCACTGCAACCTCTGCCACCTGGGTTCAAGCAATTCTCCTGCCTTAGCCTCCTGAGTAGCTGGGACTACAGGTGCCCAACACTACGGCTGGCTAATTTTTGTATTTTTAGATAAACACGTGTCACAGGGGTTTGTAGAGATGAGGTTTCACCATGTTGGCCAGGCTGATCTGGAACTCCTGACCTTAGATGATCCACCCGCCTTGGTCTCCCAAAGACTGGGATTATAGGCATGAGTCACCATCCCTGGCCTGATTGAAGTATTCTTATTCTACTTTTTAAGATAAAGAAACTGAGGCAAAAAGTGGTTGGATAAACAACTTGCCCAAGGCCACACAGACACAGGACGAAGCAAGGGAACCCAGTCTAGGGCAAACATAGTTCATTGTTACACACCGTCCACCAGGAGCAGCCCAACTTCTACAAAGAACTACAGCAAACCTTTGGAGACATTCGGAGTATCCCTTCCTAAAACTGTCATGCACAAACAAGCTTTAATATTCTAAAAACATATCAACCCACACAGACAAGTTTCCACCTAACAGGCAGATTTCTATCTTGATGAATCAAATGCCTCCTTGCTCATAATTGTTGGCCTGTCAAATAGGTGACACCTTCTGTTCTAAGTACCAATTAAACAAAGATGCTCTGATAACAACATTCTCTGGCCACAAGTAATTATGCTAGGGAGTAAGTTACTACTGAATAGCAAGAAGTTAAGAGATAAGAACATAAAAACTGCCAAGATAAACCATAAACTGCATACACAGGCTGAGCTGCAAGTCAATCTTACATTCCTCCTTGACAGAGGATGTGGGACCTGCCTCCTCTTTTATATAGAAGAGTTCATTAGGAAAAATTGAGATAGATCGATGAATAACAGAGAGAAAAAATAGCTTAGGAGAAAGATAGGACACCAAGAGCATTCATCTTTTACTCTGTTCTACTGTGTCCTAGAAATCTTGATCTTCCTACCACAGCATGAAAGAAAGATTTGTCTCAAAATTGCCTCTACCATTCTGTTTAATCTCAAAATCAAATTTAAATAACAGGCATCTATTTAAAGTATAGCAATGGGAAGGTAGACTGATGATCAATAAGGCCTAAGGATGGGTGTGATGTGATCAGCAACACTCCTTTAGAGTCACATAAGAGAAACCCCTGCCAATCACAAACGCACACTCTCAAATCAAAGAACACATGGACACTCAGCACTGACAGAATGAGATTCACAGACCTAAACGGTGGCATTTGTGCTGGCCCCAGAGAAGTACATCTCTGCATCTGTTGTTCTATGTCCACAAAACAAAAAGGGATTTCATCTAACTGCCATAAAGTTGTGGTTGTGTCACTGCCAAACTCAGAGACTGACACAGCATTAGTGTATGTAGAGGATTTGAGCAGCAGAAGCTCTTAGGTTATGAAATATTAATTTATCAAATGCTCCCCGAGAGGGCAAGAATGCAATGAATTCTTGCATAATGAGGTTTCATTTCCAAATAGTGCTGAATGTTCATTTTCTTGCACATTTTAAAATCAGGTTTCTTTTTTTATTGTTCAGTTTTAAGAGTTCTTGTACATTTCAGATAAGAATCCTTTATCAGATGTGTCTTTTGCAAATATTTTCCAAGTCTTCTCATTCTCTTGACATTGTCTTTCACAGAGCAGAAATTTGTATAGTTCTGTGTTTCATATTTAGGTTGATGATCCATTTTGTGTTCATTTTTGTGAAGGGTGTAAGGTCTGTGTCTAGATTCATTTTTTTGCATGTGGATGTCCAGCTATTCCAACACCATTTGTTGAAAAGGGTATTTTTGCTTCATTCTATCGCCTTTGCTCCTTGTCGAAGATTAACTGTATTTGTCTGGGTCTATTTCTGGGCTCGCTATTCTGTTCCATCCATCTACTTGTCTATTCTTTCACCAATACCACACTGTTCTGATTACTGTAGCTTTACAGTAAGTTTTGAAGTAGGACAGTGTCAGTCTACAGTTGACTTAATATTGAAGAAAATGAGTTGATTTGCTATTGAAGAAGAAGAAGAAGTAGAGACTTTAACTTTATTCTGCTTCAATATCATGTCACCTATTTTGGGTCTTTTGCCTGTCCACATAAACTTTAGAATCAGTTTGTCAATACCCACAAAATAACTAGCTGGGATTTTGATTGGGAGTGTGCTGAATCTATATATAAAGATGAAAAGAACTGACATCTTGACAATATTGAGTCTTCCTATCCATGAACATGGAATATCTGTCCATTTATTTGGTTCTTTTATTTCTTTCATCAGAATTTTATAATTTTACTTATATATCTCCTATACCTATTTTGTTGGATTTATACCTAAGTATTTTATTTTGAGGGGTGCTAATGTAAATGGCATTGTGTTTTTTGTTTTTGTTTTTGAGACAGAGTTTTGCTCTTCTGGCCAAGCTGAAGTGCAATGGCACGATCTCGGCTCACCACAACCTCCGCCTCCCTGGTTCGAGCAATTCTCCTGCCTCGGCCTCCCGAGTAGCTGGGATTACAGGCATGCACCACCACACCCAGTTTATTTTGTATTTTTAGTAGAGATGGGGTTTCTCCATGTTGGTCAGGCTGGTCTCAAACTCCTGACCCCAGGTGATCTGCCCACCTTGGCCTCCCAAAGTGCTGGGATTACACGCGTGAGGCATTGCACCCAGCTGGTATTGCATTTTAAATTTCAAATTCCACTTGTTTATACTGGTTCCAATTATATTTTATTTTTTAATCTTTACATCATTCCTGTGACTAGAGAACACCAAAATATCTTGATTATGCTAACACACTGATTTTGCTAAAATAAACGTAAATAATTAATTTTATAGAATAATTACATAATTTTTAAATATGTCTTTGATTTACTTTATTACTCACCCAAATATCACAACCCTATCAAAGGAATACTAAAACATGTGAAATATTAAATAATTGAATTATGCTGGGTGGGTACAGTGGCTCCCACCTTAAATCCCAGCACTTTGGGAGGACAAGGCAAAAGGATCCCTTGAGCCCCTGGAGTTCGAGACCAGCCTAGGCAACATAGTGAGACACTTATCTCTATTAAAAACAATTTAAAAATTAGCTGGATTTGGCGGCACATGTCTGTAGTCCCAACCACTTGGGAGGTTGAGGTGGCAGGATCGCTGGAGCCTGGGAATTTGAGGCTGCAGTGAGCCATGATTGCATGACTGCACTCCAGCCTGGGTGACACAGCAAGACCCTGTCTCAAATAAAATAAACTAATTAAATAATTAAATTCTTCCATCTTTGATATTTCACTTTCGATTATTTAATGCCATAACATTAAACATTTTCTAATTTTGTTATAAAGGTTTATTTGTCAAGGTAGAAAGCATATTTTAATGGTTTTTTAATTTAATAACTTTAAATATTTAGACATAAGGTACGTAAGCCTCCACTGGCATACCTTAGCCTCCACTGACATACCACCATAGACATAGGGTATGTGAGTACTTTAGAAGTGGGTTGGTGATGACTTCATTAGAGTGGTGGGGAAGTGAAGAACTGCGGTTGGGCTGGCAACATTCTGTTTCTTTTCTTTCTTTCTTTTTTTTTTTTCTTTGGAGACAGGGTCTTGCTGTGTCGCCCAGGATGGAGTGCAGTGGCGTGATCACAGCTCACTGCAGCCTCAACCTCCTGGGCTCAAGCCATCCTCCCAGCTCAGTCTCCCAAGGGGCTGGGACTACAGGTACATGCCACCACGCCCAGCTAATTTTTGTACTTTTTGAAGAGATGGGGTTCTGCTATGTTGCCTGGGCTGGCCTTAAACTCCTGGGCTCAAGTAATCTGCCCACCTCACCCTCCCAAAGTGCTGGGATTAGAGGCAATTAGCCTCCATGCCTGGCTGGCATTCTGTTTCTTAAAAAAAAAAAAGGTTTAGGGGTACATGTGAAGGTTTGTTACATAGATAAACATGTGTCACAGGGGTTTGTTGTACATATTATTACACTGCCCAAGTATTAAGATCAGTAACCAAGAGTTCTCTTTTTTTCTCCCCTACCTCTTCCCACTCGTCCCACTCAAGTAGATCCCAGTGTCTGTTTCCTTCTTTGCATTCGTAAGTTCTTATCATTTAGCTCCCACTTACAAGTCAAAAAATAACAGATGCTGGCGAGGTTCTAGAGAAAAAAGAAAGCTTATATACTGTATGAGTGTAAGTTAGTTCAACCATTGTGGAAAGCAGTATGGAAAGTCCTCAAAGAGCTAAAAGCAGAACTACCATTCAATCTAGCAATCCCATTACTGAGTATATATCCAGAGGAATATAAAGCATTCTACCACAAAGACACATGCATGCGAATGTTCACTGCAGCACTGTTCATGGAATCAACCTAGATGTCCATCAAAGATAGAATGCATAAAGAAAATGTGGGACATACGCATCATGGAATACTATGCAGCCATAAAAGGGAACAAGATTGGCCAGGCGCGGTGGCTCATGCCTGTAATTCCAGCACTTCTTGGGGCCAAGGTGGGCAGATCACGAGATCAAGAGATTGAGACCATCCTGGCCAACATGGTGAAACCCCGTCTCTATTAAAAATACAAAAATTAGCTGGACGTGGTGGCACATGCCTGTAGTCCCAGCTACTCAGGAGGCTGAGGCAAGAGAATCACTTGAACCCAGGAGGCGGAGGTTCCAGTGAGCCGAGATCGTGCCACTGAACTCCAGCCTGGGGACAGAGCGAGACTCTGTCTCAAAAAAAAAAAAAGATCTCTGCAAGTCTAGATCTGAAAAAGGGCCAAAATAAAGAAAGAAAAAGAAAAAAATATTAAAAAAAAAAAGAACAAGATCATGTCTTTTCTTGTTCAGTAACATGTTCAGTAAAAGGATGGAGCATTCTGTTTCTTAATAAGACTGTTAATAATTATTCTTCAAACTATACAGGTATGTTTTTGTGCTATTCTGTATATAGGTTGTTTTTCACAGTAAAAACAAAAAAAGCCAGCAGGGAGAAGGAAAGGGAATGGAGTGGGAAAAGTTTCTCAGAAAGTCACAGTATGTGAGCCCGATGGACACCATAAATCTTCTAGACTTTGTGTAGAGTATGAGTGAAATGGAACCAATATGCTCACTTTGTTTACTTATGGAACCAATTTGCTCACTTTGTTTACTTATGAATTCAGCTTTTAGAGGATTTGAGGTGAGCTATGTAACTCTGCTGGATTCTCTCTCTCTGAGGCAACCAAGTCCTTCTTATATACATAAACCCCAAAACTGTCAGAAGAGCTAGGAAGGAACTAAGGAAAAAGAACATTCAATGAGCATTGCAGCCAGGCACAGTGGTGCATGCCTGTAGTCCCAGCTACTTGGAAGGCTGAGGCAGGAGGATCACTTGAGCCCAGGAGTTTGAATCCAGCCTAGGCAAGATGCAAGCAAGACCCTGTCTTAAAAACAAAACAAAACAAAACAAAACAAAGCACCAAATGGGCCAGGCACAGGACTAAGTGGTTTGCACATATATATGTTGTTAAATCCTTGCAGCAACCCTGCAAGACAGGGAGGACTAACTTCATTTCACTGGTAGGAAAGCCGAGGTTCACAAATATTAAGTAATTCTCCAAAGGACCATAGAGCTGGTTAGTTGTAGAGCTGGCTCAAGGCCAGTTCTCTGAAGATTCACTTATCAAATATAACAATTTATTTCTTTGTCAACAGCAGAGGAATGATTTAGAAATTGGAAAAATAAGCAAATCATCATGATGATTAAGACAATCGGGCCAGGGATTCAAAGACCAGATGCTAGTTTTACTTCTTTATCTTGTATCTCTCTGCCTGAAACACATGCCCGCCATCCTCACTACCCACTTATTTATTCATTCCAACTCTTACTAAGTAATAACTTTTCTGAATTCCCCAAGTTTTCTGCAATGTTAGTGTAGGACTTTTATATTAGAAAACAAATATTTGGTTTACTTTATGATTATATAATGTTTATCATAAGTCAGTCCCTGGTTTTTTGTTTGCTTGCTTCTTTTTTGTTTTTGTTTTGTGCAGTTGCAAGGTTTAATAGAGTGAAAACAGAGCTCCCATACAAAGGGAGGGGACCCAAAGTGGGTAGCCATTGCCACCTCGAATGCCTGGGTTTATATCCTGATCATTGTCCATCCCCCTGTGCTCTCAGGCAATAGATGATTGGCTATTTCTTTACCTCCTGTTTTTGCCTAATTAGCATTTTAGTGAGCTCTCTTTACTACCTGATTGGTCGGGTGTGAGCTAAGTTGCAAGCCTCATGTTTAAAGGTGGATGCGGTCACCTTCCCAGCTAGCCTTAGGGGTTCTTAGTTGGCCTAGGAAATCCAGCTAGTCCTGTCTCTCACTGCCCTCTCTCAAGATGAAAACTCAAGTGCTGTTGGGGAGGTTGGCCAACAACCACTCTGCTTCCTGCTGAATTGGGGCGTAGTAGGGGTTGTGCAGTTGAGATTTTCTCGGGAGGGGTGCCTTCAATGTCATTAACATTGGAGCATGGGCTAGCAGGCTGGTCTAGCTGTCCATGGTAGATCTTAGTCATGGACTGCATCTGGGGCTACATTTGAAGAACCATTTGTAGATTTACAGCTTCGATTCTGGAAGAGACAAACTTAACAAGGAGGTTAAAGATTCAGGGATTGAAATGTATGACCTGCAGTACATTTTTTTTTTTTTTTTTTTTTTTTTGGCACACTTCACAAGCCCTGACTATCTGCTTCATAGTTTTGAAAAGGTCTGGTCCAGTAAATAATGATTTGGCCATCTGATGGGTGCTATCAATGCCTAAGTGAAAGGTCTGGTGAAGGGTTTTGAGTAATTTCCATTGGTTAGCTGCAAGCAAAAGTATTTTTCCTTCTTTGGTGGCCAGCCATCCTGAGGGGAGGGAAACTATGTCCTTGTGAGGTTCCCCATTCTATTTCTTCTGCTGAGTACTGGGGCCTGGTTTCCCAGAGGGGATTACCCTATACTAGGAGTCCTTCTATAAGCATTTCTAATGGAGGGTCCTGCCTTGTGGCTCTTTTGGCTTCAATATCCGCTCAGCAATTCCCTTCTATTTCCCTATCCTTTCCGATGACCCTGGCAGTGTAAGACTGCCACCTCTTTAGGTTTCTGTACAACCAATAATAATCTCCTAAAGGCTTCCTGATGTTTGCTAGGTGTTCCCTCGGAAGTTAGGAATTCCCTTTCTCTCCATATTGCTGCATGGGCATGGAGGACTAGGTAAGCATACTTAGAGCCTGTATATGTATTTACCCTTTTTCTTTATCCTAATTCTAGTGCCCAAGTGAGGGCTATTAGTTCTGCCAGCTGAGCATTAGTTCCTGGAGTGAGGGGATTACTTTCAAGTATTCCATTATCACTGACCACTGTATACCCCGCTTTTCGAAGTCCTTTTTCTACAAAGGAACTTCCATCAGTATACAAGTTGAGGTCGGGAACAGTCAAGGGAACCTCTAGAAGGTCCCCTGGAGTGGCGTAGGTTTGAGCAATGACTTGTTGACGGTTATGTTCTATCATTTCTTCATTGTCTGGAAGAAATGTGGCCGGGTTAAGAACTGCACAAGTGCGCAGTCGCGGCACTAGCCCTTCAAGTAATAGAGCCTGATATTTAAGTAAACGGTTGTCTGACTGCCACAAGTCTCCTTTAGCAGTGAGTATGCCATTCACATCATGAGATGTCCACACAGTAAGATCTCTTCCATGTATTACTTTAACTGCTTCAGATACTAAGACTGCCACTGCCACCACCACCCGTAAACAATGAGGCCAACCCTTTGCCACTACGTCAATTTCCTTACTCGGGTATGCCACGGGTTGCAAGCTGGTCCCTCAGACCTGTGTAAGGACTCCTAGAGCTATTCCTGTTTTTTCTGTGACATATAAAGAAAAGTCTTGCCCCATTGGCAAGTTTAACACTGGGGCTTGGGTTAGGGCCTGGAAAGCCACTTCTGCTTCAGGTGTCCATCTTACTAAATGGGCATTGGCTTTCTGAGTTTCCTTAATTAGCGTATATAATGGACTGGCTATTTCGCCGTACCTGGGAATCCAGATTAGGCAGAAGCCTGTTATGCCAAGGAACCCTCTTAGTTGCTTTAGGGTTTGGGGATACGGATAAGCCACTATAGGCTGGATACGAGCCTCACTGAGGACCCTGGTGCCTTTAGATAATTTTAGCCCTAAGTATTTCACCTGCTGTGAGCAGAGCTGAGACTTTGGTTTGGAAACCTTGTAGCCACAGGTAGCGAGGAAATTTAAGAACGCGTGGGTGGCTTGATGGCACAAGGTTTCTGAATGGGCAGCTAAAAGTAAATCATCCATGTACCAAAGGACAAGAGTGTCCAGGTAGGAAAACTGGCTCAAGTCTTGGGCTAATGCCTGGCCAAACGGATGGGGGCTATCCCTGAACCCTTGGGGTAAAACAGTCCAGGTGAGTTGAGACGTTGGGTTCAAAGGATCTTCAAAGGCAAACAAGAATTGAGAGTCAGGATGTACACAGATGCAGAAAAAGACATTTAAGGTTCAGGACTGTAAACCACTCTGCTTCCTCTAGTATTTGGGAAAGCAGAGTATAAGGGTTAGGTACAGCTGGGTATAGAGGGACAACGGCCTCATTGATAATCCTGAGATCTTGCACGAACTCTCCACTGTCCGTTGGGTTTCTGTACTCCTAAAATTGGAGTATTACAGGGGCTACTGCATGGTTTTACTAGGCCTTGGGCTTTTAGGTCCTTAATAATCTTTTGGAGTCCTTGGTGGGCCTCGGGTTGGTACTGCCTTTGGTAGGGAAAGGAGGTGGAACCCTTTAGTTTAACTTGAACAGGACAGGCATTTTTTGCTCATCCATATTGTCTTTCTGTTGCCCAGACTTCAGGATTAATTCCTTCCTCAAGCAGGGGACAACAAACGGGTGTTCCTTCTCCTATGTTCAGGTGTATAATGGCCCCTGCTTTTCCTAGAATCTCTCTCCCTAACAAGGGAGTGAGGCCTTCAGGCATAATTAGAAAAGCATGTGAAAAGAGTAAAGTTCCCCAGTCACAACTTAGTGGCTGGGAGAAGTATCTAGTGACTGGCTGTCCTAGGACCACTAGGATAGTGACAGATCTGGAGGACAGTTGTCCGGGACAGGACAGTAAGACTGAGAGGGCCACGCCAGTGTCCAGGAGACAGGTAACCTCCTGGCCCTCAATGGTCAAGCAGATCTGGGGCTTTGTGAAAGTGATGGCATGGGCTGGCACTTGCCCCAGGCACCCTCAGTCCTGCTGCTGGATCATCTGGTTAGTGGCTTCTGACTCAGAGGACCTATGTCCCCTGGGGCAGTGGGCCTTCCAGTGATTCCCTTGATATAAGAGGCATGGACGAGAGGGTGGCTTATTTCTATTTGGACAATCTTTTTTCGTGTTCTTGTAGACCGCACTGGAAGCAAGCCCTATTAGGCATTCTATTTGCCCAGCTTTTCCCTTTTCCGGAGCCTCCAAAGTCCGCTTGCTGAGGGCCATGAGTAAAGCGGTGGCTTTTAATTTTTTTTTTTTTTTTTGAGACGGAGTCTCGCTCTGTTGCGCGGTGGCCTTTTCTTTATCCTGTTTGTCCCATTCCGCCTGCTCCTCCTGATCTCTATTATAAAAAACCGAGGTTGCCAAGTTCAATAGGGTTTCTAACTTTTACTCCAGGCCTAAGGCAGACTTTTGAAGTTTTTTTCTAATGTCTGCAGCTGACTGAGTGATAAACTTTTCCTTAAAGATTAGTAGGCCTTCAATAGAGTCAGGTGATAGAGACATATGCTTCCTCAATGCCTCCCTTAGTCTCTCCAGAAAGGATTCTCTCTCCAGTAGGATATTCTTTCTTTCCCTGTGTTATAGTGTGATAGTGGACATCACTGAATAATTCATAGACTTCCTCCTAGTTTTCCTTAGTCCTTCTAGCATGCAAGTTAGCAAATGTCTGCGGCACCAATCTCCATCTTCTGATTCTGTGTCCCAGTGAGGGTCTACACTGGGAACTGCCTGCTGACCTGTGGGGAATCGTTCTCTTTCCTCTGTTGTCATCCTATCATTGACCTGACTGAGATACCAGAGATCGCCAAACTCAGGCTGCAGTTATGGCGGCACTTCTCTCATTTGGGGTTAGTGTCTGATTTAGCAGTAACATTATAGATCTCCATGTCAGATCAAAGGATTGTCCTAACCCTTGTAAAACATCAATATAGCCATCAGGGTTATCTGAGAGTTTACCTAGGTCTATTTTAATTTGCTTTAAGTCTGAGAGAGAAAAAGGTACATGTACCCTGACTGGGCCGAATTCTCCTCCTCCCACCATTAGGAGGGGGCATAATCAGGGGATACTGGCACCCTTTGGTTCATTGTTTACCCCTTTGTCTATCTCCTTTTGGACCGTTTCGGTTGAAGGGGGTCCTTATTAGTTGGGGAAGGAGTCCGGGGGACACCAGGGTAGGGAGGTAGACTCTGAGGGCTTCCTGTAGGGCATAAATCACACTTTTTACATAATCGCAAACTGTCTCTTAATGAAAAGAAAGTTTGTACATGTGGCACTTCACTCCATCTGACTTCTTTTCTACAAAAGAGGTTTAGCTGTAAGATGGTGTTACAATTTATACCGCCCTCAGGGGGCCAGGTTTCTCCCCCTTGAAGAGGATATTGTGGCCAGGCGGTACTGCAGAAGAATATAAGTCGTTTCTTTCTTAGCGTCTGAGGGTCAAATTGGTCCCAATCCTCTAGAATACATGTTAGGGGCGTTTTTACCTTGGGGGGAACGTTTCCAATCTGAAGAAGGAACACAGGGATGCCAGCACCCCTAGTCATTTTCCAATGAGTATTAATCCTAGAGCGTCCTCTATGATCCTAATGCTTATTCCTTTCTAGGGTGCGTAACCACCCAAGGACCCCTGCTTATCGGATTATTTACGCTTACCGATGTAGCACCTCTCACCCCTTTTCCTGCCCTTCTTGACCACAAAGAAAGGGGTCTGGGCTGCTGGATTCTAGTGGTCCTTTACCAGCATTCCTAACATTGCCTTTGTGCTCAGGGGGAAGTCCTAGACCTGGGCTGGGTCCCTGAGTATTTCATAGCAACCCAGTTGCCCCATCAAGATGCATTCCCATAAACAACAGTTCTTATGCAAATTCATTTCAGAGAGGGTGTAGGTAACCTTTTGAGTCAGGATTGAGATAGAGTTTTTTGATTCTGTAAGTACTTCAAGGCTTGACTGAGCGCAAACAGCTCGCACGTTTGAGCAGACCAATTATTAGGCAATTTTCCTAATTCTGCTTCTATAAGAGTTTCCCTATCAATTACTGAATACCCATTATGGTTTGTTTTTTTTCCCTCAATCACCCAGGAGGAACCATCTATTGTCCTGTCCTGAAGGGAGTTCCTCCTAGGTCTGTTGGACCTTTGTAATAATTAAGATTTAAATCCCTTAAAGGAAATCTGCTGGGTTAAGAGAATCTGCTGGGTTAAGGGAATCTGCTGGGTTAGGAAATCTGCTGGGTTAAGGGAATTTTCAGTGGTTAATGTTAAATCACCTTTTTCTAACAGAATAGCCCCACACTTTAAGATTTCTGAGTTAGTAAATTACCTTTTTGCTTTTTTGACTTAGGATAGTTCTGAACTGGTGAGGTGTGCTCACAATGAGGTTTCCTCTAAAGTTATATTTCTACTTTTAGCAAAGCAGGTGCCACTACCAACTGAAAGGATTTGGTCCATCCCCGGGTTACTGGGTTAAGGATTTTTGATAGGAAGGCTACAAGTTGTCAGTGGTCTCGGTGTTTTCCGGCTACACCCTTGTTTACACTGACAACAAAGTGGTATTCCAGGGTTATAGGGCCACAGAGAAGACCTTCAATTATCAATTATAGGTTTTAAATTTACCCTGACTTTTAAAGGAATAGGGCACATTGTTTTTTCTTTACTACTTCTATCTTTTTCTTTCTCTCTTTGACTCCCTCTTTGTCTCTCTTCCTTTCTCTCCCCTCTGTCTCTGTCTTTCTCTCTCTCTCTCTCTCTCTTCTCCTAGCCCTTTACAAACTTGGGACCCTGGCAAGGGTGGTGGGGAACGGGTCCTACATAACTGCCCATGTCGAGAGCTGTATGCCTAAATTGGGAGGGACACCAGGGACAAGACTCTCTGGGTTCATAGCCTAGGGGCCTAAGGACACAGCGTAGAGCTTCCTTAGATCCCTTTGGAGATACAACTTGCTAGAGGAAATGAAAATCTGAACCATTAGTACCTAGAAGGCAGGGATCCGAGGAAGTAGATTCAGAGGTAAGGAGAATTTTGGGGCTACACTTTCAAGAAAGTCATGTTTGGGACCCAGGAGGTATGGGTCAGAAGGAAAGGCAGCGGTGCACGCATGGGCAACTGTTGAGACTTCTGGCTGCGCCATGATCTCAACCGGCTAATGCCGGGAGTTCGGGACGACAGCTTTCTGCCTCTAGTCGGCCCTCGACTTCCCCAGAAAATTGAAAGTGGAAGCTGGTTCCAGGCAGACCAATGCTCCCAACGCAGAAGGGTTAGGGGTTATTAGAAAGTCCTTCCCCAGATAGCCTCACATCTGAGTCTTAAGTCCGGCAGCCACACTAATTGTTTTTAACCGGCCAACAGGTGCCCGGTATTTCCCTCTAATTCTAAGGAAGGGTAGGACAGAATAGCAAGTGAAAGTGATCCAATATTACCATGAAAGTGGTCCAATATTACCACTTTGGAAGTCCCTTCATGGTGGCCAAAATGTCACCGGTGGGTCCTTGTTCTCAGAGCTCCCAAGATGGTGACAGGCCGCTTCCAAGATGGTGGCAAGCCTCTTGCTCTCTGAGCTGGGGTTCTTGGCCTCACGGACTCCAAGGAATGGAATCTTGGGCCATACGGTGAGTGTTATAGCTCTATTCAGCTCAATTAGGACAAACTCCAGGCACTCAGTCCACACGGGAACAATGGCAAGCCTCTAGCCCGATTGGGAGAAGTGATGGATGCTGCCTCGCTGGATCACAAGTGCAGCGGACACCCTGCCAGACCTGCAGGGGTGGAAGTCAGCGGCGGGTCTGCGACGGTGGCAAACAGCGGTGGTGGACGGCAAGTGAAAGCTCAGCTCGAGCCGTAACAAACATGGACCAGAAGAGTGTGCAGTTGCAAGATTTAATAGAGTGAAAACAGAGCTCCCATACAAAGGGAGGAGACCCAAAGGGGGTAGCCCAAGTCAGTCACTGTTGTAAGTGCTTTACAAATACTCATTTAATCCTCATACCTACCCTATGAGGGCATGATTAGTATCTGTTTTATACCTAAGAAAATTAAGGCACAGAAAGATTGAGTAGTTTTCTCAAGATTACATAGCTAGTAACTCAGCCAGGATTCAAAATCAGACACAGTTTGGATCATGCTCTTAACCATTATACATTGCTGTACGTCTATTTAAAAAACATCCTAGTGGGGAAAAGCTACTTTATTATCCTAGTAGATTCTATCACAGCAGAGATGGGCAGGTGGGAGCATGGGTAATAGCTCAACGGACCCAGGTCCAAGGCCCAGGTGGTGGGAGGGTAACACACTCGAGGAAACAGAGGTGCTGGTAAGTAGCAGCAGAAGTGAATGGCCCTTCTGCCTGGTGAGGCTGCAACATGTAATACAGAGGTAATGCTACCAAGCCACAAGGGAGCTCCACACACACACAACAGAGTGTCTAGTGCTGAGAGTACAACAGTGCTCATTCAACTGATACTCCCCCAAAAAAGTGGAGCCCATCAAAAAAAGAACAGCTTGGGGAAAGACGCTTCTAAGCACTGTTTACATGTAAACACAAAGGAACTAGCAACATGTCAGTGAACAGATTCACTGAAGACTATCTCAGCTGTCTTCTAGAGGGCACATAAACAAGTTCCCATAGTAGAGAAGAATGCCTTCACATGAGTTTAACAGGAAGACCTTCTCCCCTAGAAATACTGTGTTGACTCCACTGTGATGGCATTTCATTTAGAACACATTCCCCATGACTATATATGCTACAGTACTAACATATGTCTCCTGTTTTTTGTTATGATAAAGTGTGGCAGGGAGCAGGTCTTAAAAGCATAAGTGTTAGAAGCAAACTACATATTCTGATATGATGACTGTGTCTCATAACCAAATACTCCAGTTTGTAACTCCAGTGTAGGTTTTCTTAAAGAAATGATAGCTTGAACTTAATGCAAAACCTAATTTTTGAATTCTAGTTGTATAAATTATTTTCTCAGGATTTTGGATTTTGCTGTGTAAGAGGACCTCAATCAGACTGAATACAATGCGTCAAAGCAAAAAATAAAAAAATAAAAAATAAACATTTTGAATTTTACTTATTTTATGAGGGAGAAAAGAGAAACAATTGTCTCTATCAATTGTCTCAGGCCTTTGCACTGAGATTTAACAGCATCTCTACTTTGTCCTGTGGCCTTTCACTCAAGTTATCCCTTGTCACATCCAGAGGTCCAAGACAGAAA
>NW_012110474.1:4019348-4030732 GCF_000951045.1 Mandrillus leucophaeus
TTGTTCTCAGAGCTCCCAAGATGGTGACAGGCCGCTTCCAAGATGGTGGCAAGCCTCTTGCTCTCTGAGCTGGGGTTCTTGGCCTCACGGACTCCAAGGAATGGAATCTTGGGCCATACGGTGAGTGTTATAGCTCTATTCAGCTCAATTAGGACAAACTCCAGGCACTCAGTCCACACGGGAACAATGGCAAGCCTCTAGCCCGATTGGGAGAAGTGATGGATGCTGCCTCGCTGGATCACAAGTGCAGCGGACACCCTGCCAGACCTGCAGGGGTGGAAGTCAGCGGCGGGTCTGCGACGGTGGCAAACAGCGGTGGTGGACGGCAAGTGAAAGCTCAGCTCGAGCCGTAACAAACATGGACCAGAAGAGTGTGCAGTTGCAAGATTTAATACAGTGAAAACAGAGCTCCCATACAAAGGGAGGAGACCCAAAGGGGGTAGCCCAAGTCAGTCACTGTTGTAAGTGCTTTACAAATACTCATTTAATCCTCATACCTACCCTATGAGGGCATGATTAGTATCTGTTTTATACCTAAGAAAATTAAGGCACAGAAAGATTGAGTAGTTTTCTCAAGATTACATAGCTAGTAACTCAGCCAGGATTCAAAATCAGACACAGTTTGGATCATGCTCTTAACCATTATACATTGCTGTACGTCTATTTAAAAAACATCCTAGTGGGGAAAAGCTACTTTATTATCCTAGTAGATTCTATCACAGCAGAGATGGGCAGGTGGGAGCATGGGTAATAGCTCAACGGACCCAGGTCCAAGGCCCAGGTGGTGGGAGGGTAACACACTCGAGGAAACAGAGGTGCTGGTAAGTAGCAGCAGAAGTGAATGGCCCTTCTGCCTGGTGAGGCTGCAACATGTAATACAGAGGTAATGCTACCAAGCCACAAGGGAGCTCCACACACACACAACAGAGTGTCTAGTGCTGAGAGTACAACAGTGCTCATTCAACTGATACTCCCCCAAAAAAGTGGAGCCCATCAAAAAAAGAACAGCTTGGGGAAAGACGCTTCTAAGCACTGTTTACATGTAAACACAAAGGAACTAGCAACATGTCAGTGAACAGATTCACTGAAGACTATCTCAGCTGTCTTCTAGAGGGCACATAAACAAGTTCCCATAGTAGAGAAGAATGCCTTCACATGAGTTTAACAGGAAGACCTTCTCCCCTAGAAATACTGTGTTGACTCCACTGTGATGGCATTTCATTTAGAACACATTCCCCATGACTATATATGCTACAGTACTAACATATGTCTCCTGTTTTTTGTTATGATAAAGTGTGGCAGGGAGCAGGTCTTAAAAGCATAAGTGTTAGAAGCAAACTACATATTCTGATATGATGACTGTGTCTCATAACCAAATACTCCAGTTTGTAACTCCAGTGTAGGTTTTCTTAAAGAAATGATAGCTTGAACTTAATGCAAAACCTAATTTTTGAATTCTAGTTGTATAAATTATTTTCTCAGGATTTTGGATTTTGCTGTGTAAGAGGACCTCAATCAGACTGAATACAATGCGTCAAAGCAAAAAATAAAAAAATAAAAAATAAACATTTTGAATTTTACTTATTTTATGAGGGAGAAAAGAGAAACAATTGTCTCTATCAATTGTCTCAGGCCTTTGCACTGAGATTTAACAGCATCTCTACTTTGTCCTGTGGCCTTTCACTCAAGTTATCCCTTGTCACATCCAGAGGTCCAAGACAGAAATGGCAATTTGGATATGGTGAGCTGTCAGTAAAGATTCTGAATATGGAATTCCATCCTAAGGGTGTCTGAAGTTATATCTTGGAGGCCTTTGAATGCCATATGGCTAGTCTATAGTTATACAAATGTAAAACTTAAAAACCACTTTGAGTTAAACTGAATTTAAATACAGAATAACAGCTTTATCACTAAAATAGCGTTTGTCAAGAACTTTGTTCTTTCACTGATAAAACTGGCTTTATAACATTTACCTATCAAATATAAGCCACTGACAAGAACAAAATACTGATAATTCTGATAAATTATAATGTATTGCCTATTCACTAAAGCACTAACCTTAATTAAAGTACCACATCAGGTAGAGATTGTTTGGTTTTTCCTATTTTCTAACACTGAACTCAACCAGCTTGATAGTTTCACATCAGTTCCAAACCACTGTATTTTTCCACTTGTGCCCCCAACCCCCCCTCCCTTCTTTGCCCACTTTCTTGGAAGCCTGACAGACTGCTCCAAGGTCCAAACACACAGCTGTTCCTTCCAAGGCCAGCTCCAAAACTGACGTGGGCTGCCTGGTAGGCATCATTCCAATCAATTAGTAATGCCTCGTAGCCTTTTCATATTTCAGTCTTTTCCTTTTCACCGGAAAGACTTACTGCCTAACTTTAAAACCTGTTATAGCATAATGTTAAATGAAAAATAAGTAGACACTCTATAACTTTGTACAGCTTATACACACATAAGAACTGGAAGTGAATATGAAAAAATAAAAACAACTTGTTAGGGTAAAAATTTTTATTGATTTACAAATTTTTATAATTATTATTATAGTCTGTGCAATAAAAAACCACTAAGGAGGTAATCATCATAATCTGTCACTGGCAAGCCCCCTTCTATCTTCTATAAGGAACAATACACTCTCTCTTGAACACAGAGGTATTCGTTCTCTCCTCAATAAATAGCTTTCCTTACTGCATCCGACTTCGAGTGGTACACAGGTGGAACTTGTCACAGTAGAAAGATTTAGAGTGTGGTGTTATGGAATTAACATCTATATTTTTTTCTTCAAACCTACCAGTGTGTCTTGATCAGCCAACCTTTCTTCTCCAATAGAAGAGCACTGCTCCCTCTTCTTATCAGACCACTAAATAACCAATAAGTAATTATTAAACATATTATTGTGAAGAAATAATTAAGAAAACAGTATCTAGTGTAGAGTTAAGTGTGGGTTTGAACTCTGGCATCACTGATCTGCTGCGGGACCTCAAACAGATTAATTAACCACTCTGTGCCTCATTTTCCTCATCGATAAAATGGAAGGAAAATAGCATAATAATGGAGATAAAAAAGCTTGGAACTGGCTCTTCTTAAACACTCAATAAATGTTTGCTATAATTATAATTATTATTAGAATGCTAACCAATTGATGATAATAGTTAAACTGACAGAATGATTCAAAGAAACAAACTTCCAAGGAAATGAAACCCTGTTTTAAGAAGAAAACTCAAGGATATCACTGCCCCTTTTGGCCTCAGTGGAGATGAGAAAAGCTACTGACAGTCTGAAGCCTCAGAGCAAAGGCAGCAGTAATCTTGGGTTCGGCCTGGATTCAGCTTGGTGAATAGGGAAGACATGACCCAGTACATGCAGGTTCACTCATGTAATCTCAAGAAGCCACAGTTTCAACAATGTCCCTCTCCATGCACAACAGGATTTTGCTTTTTCCCCTAACCCTCACTACTTCCTAATCCCTATTTTGTGTCTAGTGTTTAGAAATAGTCTCTTCACCCCTTTCCCTCTACTCTATTTCCACCCTTAATGCCCCTTCAGACTGTTAGAGCAAACAGATTCATTGATAGATAACAAGAACCATAAAGCCACTTTAGAGATGACTGCTGAGAGAATACGTGATAAATATCATCCAATGATCAGATTAGGAGTACACCAGCAAGAACACCGCAGTTCTAATTGCTGATCAGCCACCACTAGTTGTATGACACATAAGATTCTAGCAAGAAAGACATATTTCTTCTATACCTTTATTTCCTTCACAGTACCTGGCCTAGCGCCCACCCAAAATAAGACACATCACTCCCCTGCTCAAAATCCCACACTTAGAAGAAATCCAAGCTCTTTACCCTAGCCTACATACCCTACACAATCCAGTCCCTCTACCTCCACACTGTACCAATAAAATGTGCCACCTATGATCCTGCCTTTCAGCTTCTGTGCTTCTGTTTCCTCCCAGGAAGTGATTCCCCAGGTATTCATGTGGCTATGGTCACTCAGGTCTCAGATCAAATACCACTTCGTGTGATAGGACTTCCCAACTAGCACTCTTCTCAAGCACTGTCCCATTTTACTTTCCTCAAAGTCCTTGTCACTCCATAAAATTCTTGTTGACTTATTTACCATTTCTACCACTAAAATGTAAATTCCATCAGAGCAAGCACCCTATCAAGTTTGCCATGTTCCTGATGCCTAGCACAGTGACCAGCGTATAGAAAGGGGCTCTCAATTTTTGTTGAGTTAAATGAGTAATAACCTCTGAAAACAATACTACCAATATTTATTCAATGCCTACTATATGCCTCCACTGTTCTATCAGGTTGGTGCAAAAGTAATTGCAGTTTTTGCTGTTACTTTTAATTCTACTTATTATCTCATTTAAGCTACCCAAAAATCCTACAAGGTCCTCCATTTTACAATGAGAAAACCAGGGCTTCGAGAGATTAAGATGCTGCACCATCACCCAGCTAGTAACTGGTAGAGCTAGTATTCTGGTCTGATTCATAATATATAATTCATATAAAAATATAAAACTTCTATTCTTAACCACAGTGCTATACTACCTCCAAGTCAGATTTCTTCATTTGCAATATATTAATAACCATGTCATCGCACTAGACTTGACAGGCTTATAGTGACGAAAAATATATAAAAACAAATTGAAAAGTATAAAGTACTACGTGGATATGTTATAACATCCTAAAACAGTCATGGACTGCATCACATGACTCTAACTAGATCAAAAAGAAACATGGTAAGCAATAAAGTTCTTTAATCTCACACTTCATCTAGGGCACAGTGCTCAGTAGTAGCATGAATATGACGCTCCTAGATATAGTTCAACATTAGTCAATGCATATTTCTACCTACTTACCATTCAGCTGCAACTGTATAAGCATGAAGTATAAGAAGAAGCTAATCAAAGGATGAGTGTGAAAAAGAGGATCCATAAATACCAAGAAACACCTCCTAGTGAAGTCAACCTGCTCTTTACAACCAAACACCAGCCCCACTGACTCCTCACTCATTACATGGAAAAAACTAAGGTAATACGCAGCCTGGAACATGGTTTTCAGCAGTCTTCAAAATCTTAATATTTATTATTCTAGGACTTTAAGATAATTCCTACTAAAGTAGAGGTTTCAACTATAAATCTAGAAATGAGGCACTATCAATTATAAATCTGACATTTATGATGAATATTACACAGATATAAACATATACCATAAAATATGCATGTGCCTGTGTTTGAACTAAGTCACTACTGAGTCAAGTTACTAATTTCTATGTCTGTCTTCTCTAAGAATTTATAATAGAAATCAGTATATAACTGTAATTCAGTGTAGAGCAGTATTTGAGTCCAAAGATTTAGGCTTGCATCCTAAGTTTTCCAGACAACTCCTGTTTGATCTAGTCAATCTGAGCCTCAGTTTCCTTACCTGTAAAATGAAGATAATAATAATACCATCCTACCTGTTGGCCAAGTTAGAATTAAGGTGTTACTTTATATAAAAATACACCAGAAGGTTTAAGGCAGTAAACAGACTTTATATTTTTTATATAGCAATTGAAAGGAATCCTAATAGAAATATACAGTATAAATATAAACTCTTACTGATATTCAAGAATAAAGAGAGTTGTAAAGGATATTTATTTAACCACAGAAAAATCCAAAAAAAATTACATGCCCCTATTTAGACTGTCTAGCAAAATTTAACAGAGGCAAAGGAATTTCAGGGGCAGTTTGATGAGATGTGGATAGAACAGTTTTTTGGTGAACTCATTAAGTCAGAGTTTTTCAATAAGCCCTAATCATAACATCTTACCATAAATGTGTCCTGGTTTTCCAGATCACATCTTTCCAGAAATTTCATGAGGAGGTAGGTGATAACCAGTCCACGCCCAAATGCATTTATCAAAACATATTATTGTTTCTACAAAGGTTTACTCCAAACCACTCCCATTAGCCCTGGAGACAAACGAATAAATGTCTATAATTTAATGACAATGCTGCTTTTAATGATAATGTGAGCTTTAGCGTGGTAAGTTACAGATGCAGAAAGATCTTTGGATTAAAATACATCTTTTGGCAGGATTCACGGATCTACTGAGATGTTACTGAGAATTTGGAAACAAAAATAAACACTAATTCAGGGTTTAAATAAATTTTATTAGTAAAATGTAAAATACTTTAATAAGATACTTTCCTAGTATTTCACCTTCCCATTATAGCTGTACTAAGGTTAAAGTATGACTGTCTTTAATGAATTGTGCCATGTAGTCATCAGCACTTAATGATTCAAAGACTTACTAATTAACAGTGAGGAAAATTCCCAGAAACTGTACAATGAACTGAACTTGAACTCTGACAGTTATCAATGAATGAAATCGCAGAGGTAGGAAGAACAGAGAGTTGAGAAGCAGATCTATAAACATTTGTTTTTCCTATAGAAAGTCTACAAAGAAATTTTTACTTCATGTTTGTAGAGATTTACGTAATGCTAAAGATTACATTGAAAATTATTACTCTCTGCCATTCCTACTCAATTACCTAAGCCAGAATAAAATTTTGAGAATTCGACAAAGGAAAATCATTCCGGCTGGGCATGGTGGCTCATGCCTGTAATCCCAGCACTTTGGGAGGCCAAGGCGGGCAGATGGCCTGAGCCAAGGAGTTGGAGACTAGCCTGGGCAACATGACAAAATCTCATCTCTACAAAAAATACAAAAATTAGCTGGGTATGGTGGTGCATGCCTGTAGTCCTAGCTACTTCAGGAGGCTGAGGTGGGAGGGTCACTTGAGCCTGGGAGGTCAAGGCTGCTGTGAGCTGTGACCATGATTGCACCACTGCACTCCAGCCTGAACAACAGGGACAGACTCCGTCTCTAAAAGAAAAAAAAAGAAAAAAAAAAATTCACTCTATTGGGGAAGAATTAATAAAAGTTCTTTAAGTTTTTTTTCTAACTATAAGTATAAAAGTTAATTTCTTAGCCACCAATGAACCCCAAATAATTTGGTTCAGTCCTAACTTCACAAGAGTTGAAAGCATAGAGTTCCCTATATTTCTATGGCCTGTATTTCCTATATTTCCCTATATTTCTATAGCCAATCCTATTACCTACAGTTTACCTACTTCCTGCCAATCAAAAAGTCCATTACTAATCAAGAACTCCTCCATCTCAAGGACCTCAGAGTATTTGGTTTGCTCTTAATGAGGCTCTCAAGCCCTCTGAAGTAGAGCACTGGAACACAAGGCCCCTTTCTGACCTCTGACTGGCTGACTTTTCTGCCCCTTCTGATCCAGGACTGACCCTCAATTCTGGGGATTCTTGAAAATTTTAAAAGGAAAAGAAGAGGGGAGAGGATTAAAGCCAGTGTGTCCCAGATGGTAACATAACACAAACCCTATTCTGTTTTCTGATGAACATCAGCACTTTCTTCAGGAGGGCATTTAGGTTAGAAAGGACTCCTTGAGCCAAGGGTCGCAGAAGCTAGTATTAAGGAGGACAAAGACTCAAATCCAGTAAGCCAGGGAAACCATCCCTGCCAAGGGGCTCAGATTCAGGCTCCTATTGCCCCTTAGACCGACATCAGAATATTTAGGAACTGTTACTGGTTATCCAACTATTGGAGCACAAAAGAATCAGGCAAAGATACTGTCACCTCCTGGCTCAAGGGCTTAAACCAAATAACTGAGGCAGCAGCAAGTCTCAGCCAGTAGGTCTTGCCCTGATTCTGTCCTCACGAAATTAGACACTGAGGAAGTGGACTAATACCAGAAAAAGACCCTTGTCTAGAGGGAGTCACAGTCTCAGAGGTAAACTAAACACATACCTGAGCATGGATGTGAATTACACAAGTAAATAAATAATTGATTCAGTAAGTAATGAGAGGTGAAAGGGAATGGATCCTTTTACCCTGTAGTAATCTGAAGAGACTTCCTTGCAAGCATTTAAACAACCTGAGCTATGGCCTATACATTGGGAATATCAGACACAGTTGCTCATGAGAGAATTATATTCGACAGGGAAGGGAAGAGTGGGTTAGAGAAGAAATAAAACTCCAAAAGCCAAATTACTATGGAACCAGGCAGAGATCAACCGGATAGGATGATGACAGGTGGGAGGAATGGGCCAGAGTCCAAAGCAGCACCTGATGATAAAAACATACATGGTAATAAGATCCAGATCACATCAGGCTCCAAGATCATGCTGATCTTTTCAGAAGGCAAGTTAATATGCAACATGTGAGTGAAAGGCAAGTGTAAAAATATACCATGAACAGATGAGGCAATGTTTATTTTCCAAATGGAATGAGTCTCGGTAATGATGAAGAACTGGTAGTAAATAAAATACCAACATTGATTATGCTCAGTACCCCTCTCCAGGGGATGAGTGACAGTGACTAAGAGTAAATTCCAACCATGCAGAAAAGCCTAGAACAGTTTTCAGTGCCTGCAGGGCAGGGCCTGGGAGGTGAGCTCCTGGCCTGGCTGAGGCGGTCGCATCTTATCATCCTCACCACTGCTTTACCACCCCCATTCCCTTCAATAATGTGGTTTGACACCTCCCACCACCACCAAAAAAGAAAAGCCTAAAACAGAACCCACCAATTCTCTCTGAGGAAGCAGGAAGCTAAGCTGAACATGATAAGAACCTGATAAGAACAAGAAGTAACAAGAGCCCTTACCTAAAGCAGGTGCTAGGTCTGCATGGATGAACTGTACCTCAAGGATCTCAATTGTGCCCTGGAAGCTTTAAAGAGCACAGGGTTCTTTAAAGGCAAGGGTTCCTCCCCAGCCAGTCCACAGTGAACAAAGGGCACTAGTGGGTCCATTAAAGTTCCACTTGCCTGGAAAATCAGTGACTCAGCCCAGCCAGAATCTGAACTGCTTTCCAATTGATAGCATATTGGGTTCCATCTTTAAAATCCCAAAGCATATTCTTCTTTGTCTCTGCAGTTTAGGTGGGCTTCCAAGGAATGCTGAGAAGTGAACTAGACTAAAGCCAAGATACGGAGTCCAGTCCAGGGTCAGGACAAAACATCGTTCCAGCAGCTGCTCATCAATATGCCAGCACGCTGCCAGCCTGGGATAAAATGACCACCACCACGCCCCACAACACTGTGAGTCACAGACGCCTGATCCCAACCCTCCCTGAGCTTGTACCCAGGACCCAGCAAGAGGTGGAGGGTGATAGTAGAACACAGGTTTCCTCCTCCCCCATGTGACCCAGTAATCACCCACGGTGAGGGCAACAGGGAACATGGGGTGGGGGCCAAGAAGGGCCTGGGGTGCAAGGGTACAGGAAGCCAGCTACTGAGAGCCCATCCTGGGGAGGTGGGGAGATGTACCTCACATGAGCCAAACCCAGACCCCTAGAACAGCCTCCATTGGCCCACTGGGCTTAACTCACAAAACAAGATTAAATATAAAATTATTAAGAATTTTCAAGATGCTGACAGCAGAGCATTAAGCCAAGTATGAGACCCTTCTGAGCAGAGCCCTCTGCAACTGTAGAGGTCACAAGCCCAGGAATTTGGCCCTGGCTGGTTCTCTGCTATAACATGGGGGAAAAAAACAAAGGAGGTTAGTCTGCAGCTTTCCATAAAGTTTCTTTAAACCATGCTATAGGAAATAGAAGAATAACACAGAATTTCTGTAAATACTATGTTTTTCAAAACACAATACAAGTCTTTTTTGCTTGTTTGAGACAGGGTCTCACTGTATCACCCAAGCCGGGGTGCAGTGGCACAATCACAGCTCACCACAGCCGCGACTTCCTGGGCTCAGGTGATCCTCCTGCCTCAGCCTCCCAAGTAGCTGGGACTACAGGCACACGCCACCATGTCCAGCTAATTTTTATATATTTTGTAGAGACAGGGTTTCCTATGTTGCCCAAGCTGGTCTTGAACTCCTGGGCTCAAGTAATTGGCCCAACTCAGCCTCCCAAAGTGCTGGGAATACAGGCGTGCGCCACCGTGGCCAGCCACAATAAATTCTTGATAATGCTGGTGCCAATGAACTGGACTAATCCAGGCCTGTAGAGTTACCAGAGTGCCTCAATTCCTCTAACAGGGAGTAAGAGGCACATGTGTCATTACATTTTGCTGGTCATTATTTGACCTATGGCTCACTTAAAGTGGAGTTACAAGAAGCTGGTTGTATTGTATATTCCAAAATTTCCTGGAAACAAACATTCCATGAATGAATAAAACAGAAATACTTGACAAAAATACTTCATTTTTTTTTTATTAGGGAAATAAAGTTCCCACTTGACTGCTATCTACCCACAGACTTATAAAAAATAACTTTAAAAATTATATATCAAAATAAGCTCTATTTCAGTGGAGTTCAGTTTATACTGTAAGTACTAAAGAATAAAAATAACCCTAACACCTTAAATGTTTCCAAATCAATTGTTTAAAACACACACACACACACACAAAGCACTCTGCAATGATTGAGACATTGAGACAACCCTAATATCTTGCTCAAACATTAATAACCAACACTATGATATGATGTTCATTCTCTGTTTAAAAACAGCCAAATAATCTACAGTATCTGCTGGCTCATGGTATAAGTGAAAGCCATCTAGACCAATGCTTAAAGTAGTTCATGGGCAGGCACCAGTCTGCAAACTATTATCAGTTCACAAGATAACTAAAGAAATGAAGAGTGTTTAGAAATAGCAGTTTAAAAGAGCAATTTTATATCTGATAAATCTAATAATACGAAATACAAATAAAAGTCATTATGTCTGATATTTTTGGAATTCTGGAATGGAGGGATGCACACAGTAACAGAATCAACTGGCATTTTGGCATTTCACTTTACTTCCATTTAAGTTATAAAATGTTCTGTTGTGTAGAAACTCAACTATTAAAAAGCGTATTTGAAAGTGCAAAGGCTTCCAGAGTTATCTAAGCCTGAACTAGTCCATAACCTAAGTTAAATTTCTAAAACAGTGACATGAAGAACTGCCATTTATCAACTCTAATAAGTGCTTCTGATTTAAGAGCACTTTTTTACATACTTACATATACTTTTGAACAATGTTGATGTAAGTTTTTTTTTTAAGTAAAACAATGTTGATGATCACTTTTCACACTAGGTATATGCCTATGATTGCAAATATACCCCCAAGAAAAAGTCTTGATTATTTTTCCAAGAATCCAAGAAAGGATTACACACAGAAAAAGGAGAAATGGAAAAAAATGTTTCATAAAATCCAAACTAAGGATGTTGGAAGAATGATATCAGCATGTTTCCCTAAGTGTCAGTGTGGTTCTGCAATGTGAGGACATGTGCAAATCCCTGTTTTGGGAAATGGGTATAGGCATTAGTCATGACCACATTTTTAAAAATTTCTAC
>NW_012110474.1:4034017-4035417 GCF_000951045.1 Mandrillus leucophaeus
GGGTGGATCACCTGAGGTCAGGAGTTTGAGACCAGCCTGGCCAACATGGTGAAACCTCCGTCTCTACTAATAATACAAAAATTAGCCAGGCATGGTGGCACATGCCTGTAATCCCAGCTACTTGGGAGGCTGAGGCAGAAGAATCGCTTGAACTCAGGTGGCAGAGGTTTCAGTGCGCTGAGATTGCACTATTGCACTCCAGCCTAGGCGACCGAGAGAGACTCCATCTCAAAAAAAAAAAAGAAATTTTTTATAGTAATGGTATAGTGAACCTCTTCACGCATTTAGCTTTTTCTTTCTTATGAGTCATTACGCGAGATGCTAGGGAGTGAGATTCTGAATCAAGTGATGTGATTGTATTTGCCATTTTTAAAAATTGGCCTTGCCCAAATTATTTTACTCTAACAGTAAGGACATTAAAACCTAGGTGTGATACTAAAAGAACATTATAGGATATAAGAAATATTCCTTTTTCATGGGTATAGGAGGTAAGGGGTCCCTATAAGTAGTATGATAAAACAAATGCCCCTTCAGTCCTTTGATTCCTCACTGCTTGAGAAAAAAGCAAACAGTACTACAGCCCTTTGATCTGGTGACAGGAGGGAAAAACTGCAGACCTCTTTTTAGGTTTCAGTAAAGGGGTAAAAAAAAAAGTTTGTTAGCTTCAAGGCTCTATTTTAAAAGTGCTTCTTTATCAGATTTCTAGGCATGATACTACTGAGTTTTGTTCCACTTGTACAATAATTTTTATGAAGGTACTCCATGACCTGACCCTCTCTATATACCACAAGCCTGAGAAAGAAATAATAAGGGAGCAACCAGAAAGCGGGCTTCAAAGAAACATATAATGGAAACATTTCTCACTGCTTATTAACAGCAAGAAATAATGCCAGCCAACCCTATTCATTCCATGACATCTTTACCATTAAAAACTTTTTCCAGGCCAGGAACAGTGGCTCACTCCTGTAAGCCCAACACTTCGGGAGGCCAAGGCAGGTGATCATCTGAGGCCAGGAGTTCAAGACCAGCCTGGCCAACTTGGCAAAACCTTGTCTCTGCTCAAATTACAAAAATTAGCCGGCATGCTGGCGGGCGCCTGTAATCCCAGCTACTCAGGAGGCTGAGGCAGAGAACTGCTTGAACACAGGAGGCAGAGGTTGCAGCGAGCCAAGACCGTGCCACTGCGCTCCAGCCTGGGCAGAGACTTCATCTCAAAAAAACAAACAAAAAAACCTTTTTCTTTGTTTGATCACTACTAATACATGATACTTGTACATCTTTTCATTCAGACACAAAAATGGAGATGTGGAAAGGAATCTGTCCTCACTTCCACCAAAAAAGGCACAGCTATGGTACGATGGACATAAGAAAACGTGTGGAAGAACATACAATTAAATACT
>NW_012110474.1:4036272-4039216 GCF_000951045.1 Mandrillus leucophaeus
ATGCACCACCACGCCCAGCTAATTTTGTATTTTTAGTAGAGATGGGGTTTCTCCATGTTGGTCAGGCTGGTCTCAAACTCCTGACCTCAGGCAATCCGCTCACTTCAGCCTCCCAAAGTGCTGGGATTACAGGCATGAGCCACCGCACCTGGCCGTCCAGTTAATTTTTAAGATGGATGTTCCCATTAATACTACTTAATGGTTTAAGCCAACTTCATAATTAAAGACTTCACCTAATAGTTTGAAAGAAATTCCCTCATCATAAAAATTGGGTCTGGATACATAAAGAAGAAAGAAGACATTCAAAATAATAAAAAATGAAGACCAGCAAGCCTGCCAGTATTATGGTTTCTAAACCAGTAAGGTTACAATGTTCTGCATTTCCTCAATGAGTGTATCTGGTGTTTCTTCTTATAAGGACACTAATCCTATCGATCAGGACCCCACCCTTGTGACCTCATTTAAGCTTAAGTACATCCATCAAGGTCCCATCTCCAAATGTTGACACGCCATTGAGCTTTAAAATATGGATTTTGGGGGTCACAAACATTCAGTCCATAACATATTGCTAGCATTATATTTCTACTGGCAGTGATGCTATAAAGCAAAGATCGGCAAAATGTGGCCTGCAGGCAAAACATGGCCCACTGCTCACTTTTGTACACCTCACAAGCTAAAAATGCTTTATGTTACATTTTTAAATGGTTGGAAAAAATCAAAAGAATATATCAAAACATATGAAAACTGTGTAAGATTCCAATGTTAGTGTCTAACAAAGTTTTAAAAAAATACAGTCACATCCATTTGTTTACATGTTGTATGAAGCTGAGTAGCTGCAAAAGAGACTATGCAGCCTACTCTAAAATAGTTACTAAATGGCTCTTTACAGAGAATATTTTTGTCAATTCTTGCTACACAGGATTAAAATGAAGCATCTCTATATGATCTCACTGACCCCCCTCTAAAATATATAATCAACTTTAAAAAGCAGTACTATTATCACTTTTACCCAGTTTACTTCCAAATAGGATCTGAGGAAACCTATTTTTGTGTCAGCAATATTAAGTTCAAAGCTCTTATCAGAACTCCTGGGCTAGCTCAGCCCTTCAAAGATGTGGCACATTGCTTGCCAACAACAGATAACCCACTCAGTCCCCTTAATCTTGGCTTTACTGAAATGCATTTTGCCTCATTTCAGAGTCCTATCTCTGCCTTCTTCAGCATGACACCTTCCAGTAACTGTGCAGATTTTTGGTCCTCTTCCTACTTTGACTGTTCTTATTCTTTGGCTTTGTCTTCCTGAGGATCCTGCAAAATCTTCTGAATAAGCATGAAAATATTTCCTCAGTCAGAGATGAACCAGCTTTTCTGGTTGTGTATGGCAGGAAAGGCAAGTAAAATTAGGTGGCGATACCTATTCTCAACTGATTTGAGCCCTTCACAGCTTCCTTCATAGTGGTCCATAAATGCCATATACAACCTGAGATAATTTATCTTTCTTTTTATTTTTATTTTTTGAGACAGAGGCTCACTCTGTCACCCGGCTGGAGTGCAATGGTGCGATCTCAGCTCACTGCAACCTCCACCTCCTGGATTCAAACGATTCTTCTGCCTCAGTCTCCCGAGTAGCTGGGACTATAGGCGTGCAAGAGCACGCCCAGCTAATTTTTTGTATTTTTAGTAGAGACAGGGTTTCACCATGTTGGCCAGGATGGTCTTGATCTCTTGACCTCATGATCCGCCCGCCTTGGCCTCCCAAAGTTCTGGGATTACAGGCGTGAGCTACCACATCCAGCCAATAATTCATCTTTATAGGTGCTAGACAGAACTGGAGGGAATGAATAAAAAGAGGTTTAAAACTACCATAACTTTCAGAAAATTTATTGAACAGGTTATACTTCATCTTTTATCATTTGCATTCATTTTTTTCCTGTTATAATTACATTTCCTAAAATTAGCGTAGAATGTCAACAAGAAGCCCTATGAGGCCAATGGTTTGAATAATAAAGCTCATAGTAAATGTTTTCTCTTGAGATAGCAATAGACATTTGTTATTTACATTTCTTAAATTATGTTGTGTATTCTTTCATGTCTATTGTATTTTTCTTTGGTGAACTGCCTGGTCGTATCTTTTACCTATTTTTGTTTTGAGGTGACAGTGTTTTTAAAAATTCTATAACTTAACATGATAATGACACCAAGTCCAATGTCCTATCCTTTCTTAAAAAGCAGCCTCTAAAATGTCAATATTTTGGCTTCACTCTCCCTCCAGTTCTCTCCTTGAAGTACAATAGAAAGGGCACTAGACTTGAAGTCCTAAGACACAGGTTCACTGCTGGATTCCTGGGACTTGTTTACTTACCTGTAAAGTGAAGGAGCTGGATTAATTGTTCAGCAAGGCCACAGAGGTCTAAAATTCTTGTAGTCTATTAGTTTTCCTATTCTCTCCCCATTCATCACCAGCTCCCGAATTCTACCTATGGTGGCAAGATGGCAGCTGTGAGTTAATTAAAGGATCTGTGGGGTTTTGGTAATCATAAATTGGTGGTGAAGAAAAAACCAAAAGCAAGAAGTATAGAGAAAAGAAATAGTACTTCATGTCCTCAAAGGGTTCAATTTCTATAAAAATGATAAAATTAGTTAAGAAGCTACCATTTCAGGGTCAGACTTTGGCTCTGTTGAGGTCTGTTAATTGCATTATTGCAAACAAATAGCTTCAAAGCAAATAACCAAATATTGACTGAAGCAAAGTTGGTCCAAAAATTCGGTTTATTTGGTGGTACAAAAGAATAAACCTACACATTGGCTTTGATCCTCCTACTTCTTTTTCTCTTTTTTTTTTTTTGAGATGGAGTCTCGCTCTGTTGCCCAGGCTGGAGTGCAGTGGCGCAATCTCGGCTCACTACAACCTCTGCCTTCCAGGTTCACGCCATTCTCCTGCCTC
>NW_012110474.1:4041341-4069355 GCF_000951045.1 Mandrillus leucophaeus
GTGGAAAGGAATCTGTCCTCACTTCCACCAAAAAAGGCACAGCTATGGTACGATGGACATAAGAAAACGTGTGGAAGAACATACAATTAAATACTGTTAGAAAAAAACAGAATCCACTACATACAGGCTTCTGCAACTTGCTTTGTATGTGCCTTTTAAATAACGTACCTTTAAGGAGGTTGCAGTGAGCCAAGATTGCACCACTGCACTCCAGCCTGGGCAATGGAATGAGACTGTCTCAAAAAATAAAATAAAAATAAATAAATAAATAAATAACATACCTTTAAAATACATACTTTTCATTATGAAATACTGAAAGCATTCAGAAAATTATAGGTGCTTACCAATCAATTTTGTCAAATCTTAACTCTGATAAAAAATATTTGCTTTATAATTTAAAAAAATAAATTACAGAGATGAGGCCCCTTGTCTGGCCTCCCCCCTCCATTTCCCTCCCTCCCTTTATAGAGATTACCACATCCTGTATTGGCTGAATATCATTCCTATGCATGCTTTTCTATTTTTATTACATGACTATGCTTTAATAAAATACATTTACCTTATTTCCTTTGAAATAATTTAATTAAACTTACCTTCAATTTTAAAATGCATATTTTTAACATTATACCATTTCTAAAATGTGGATGTATCTTACAATCCATAATGAGACATTACATCACAATTTAATTGGCAATTTTCCCCCTTTCTCAGTGTACATAAAATAATAGTGCATCTTAGCATCAGCATAGCCTTTTAGATTCTATGAGATGTGGTAGGATTGCTTTACATGACTTTTTAAGGAAATGGCATCACATTAGACATTTCACAACTTTGTCTTTTCATTCGATATGATGTTTTTGAGATTTACCAATATTGTCACATGTATGCAACATCTTTGACGTCTCAACTAACCGTGACACACCACAGCATTAGAAGACATTTAAGTAAGACAGAAGTCCTATGCTTGCTAATGGAAATGGTAACTAGTGATGTTCAAATGCTTGACTTAAACAAAGAAAAAGTATACCAAACAAGATGGAAATAAGAAAAAAAGAGGGAGAGAAGAAAAAGAAAAAAATTCCCTGCTTGTTTGATTTGTACGTAGCTGGGAACAGCAGACATCTGAATAACAAAACTTGATGACTCAGGAGTCAAAATGACAAGAGGAACTGTTTCCTGGAAATCTGTGCTGTTGCTTCTCCAGGGCCCAGTCAGAAATGCAAGCTGCTCATATCAGTCACGCAGGCACTGAGACCTCAGACCCTGCTTTTACTCACTCAACGTTGGCTGAAAACCAGCATCATCATAAGACAGGCGACAACAGCAGAGGGACAAAGAAAGGGCGAGTGAGACTGCAGCCTCATTCACTGTTTCCTGTGACTCTGCTCTTCCCTGTCCCTCCTCCCTCATTTGTATTCCTCTTTTTCACTACTACTTTAGCCAAGAAGTCCATTTCAAAGACCTGTACCCACTGTGTCCGCCTTACACGCTTAAACACAAAAGCGCGCGCATGTACTCACACATACACAATCCCCACAATGAAAAGCCAAAGTAAATACTAGATTTTGCTGAAGGTACATAAGAAATTTTCTATTACTAGTTCCTAAAATGAAACCCCAGTTTTAGCTTGAGAGTTAAAAGAGGCAAAACAAACTAACAAACAAAAATTCTAGAGCTCCTGATAGCTTTTTCTTCCCCTTTCCACGTGATCGAAAAACATCTTGCTGGAGGCAGATTTTATTTTTGAAAAGGGCCTCCAGTGGCCTTTTTCACAAACACACACGGAGCCCTTACTTTTCACAGAGGACATACTGTGATAACTCTTACAGGGGTGTATTAAATATTATACTACTAATTCTTATATGTGTAGTTTGCCCCTTTACCTCCATTTAACCATAAGCCAGTTGAAAAAAATGGCAATACTCTAATTCTAGCTAACACAGAAATGCCCATATTTACTTATATTAAATAAAGTGTTACAGAACTCATTAATAAATGTAACCATCAAAGAAAAGTAGAATTCCTAAATTATTTAATTTGTTAATAGGTAAACTGCATCTTTTTATCTTTTAAAATTTAATATTTTAAATTCTAGTATATTTTATTTAATATAGAGTAACGGAACAAAATGACCCCCAGATCATTTTATTGGTTTTTCTTCCTCCAAAACATTCCTGGAAGCCAGAAAATCCACTGGAGTTCTGGTGTTTTGGGGCATTTAGCAACTAAAGTTCCTGTTACCTGCTGACATACTTGAAGTGTGTCTGAACATAAAGTATTGGAAGATTAAACTATCAAATTTGATTAACTCACTTTCTGTCAAGTTATCCTAATTAACCTACAGCCTTCAAACTTTGGGATTATTGCTGCCAATTCTGTACAGCCATTTGTTTAGTGCGCAGTCTGCTCTAATACCCTCCAAGGCAAAATTGCAAATAAAAACTCTTTTTGATTTCTACTGATTAAATAGACATTGGAATGTGCCATGCCTATAATCTGTATTAATATGTGAATACAAATTTTGCCTACTTCATATGAAGCATTCAGAAAGAACTTATTAAAATAAAATAAATTCTTTTTGCAGTGAAGGACTTTCATTTGTTCAGAAACATCACTGAATGCCTACTATGCGTCAAGCACTGTGGTAGCCAGTGCAAATATAGTTGTAAACAAGACACACACAGCCCCTGCACTCATGGACTTTCCATGACTAGGAAGGAAGACAGACATTAACAAATAATTACAACCAAATAGTTAGAAAACTAACACCACAGTTTGTGCCTTGCACAGCACTTGCCAAAATTAAGCTCAATATCAAAAATACAAATACTGGCCAGGCACAGTGGCTCATTCCTATAATCCCAGCACCTTGGGAGGCCAAGGCAGGAGGACTGCTTGAGCCTAGAGGTTTGAGGCCAGCCTAGGCAACACAGAGAGACCCCATCTCTACAAAAAAAAAATTTTTTTTAATTAGCCAGGCATGGTGGTGCATGCATGTAGTCCTAGCAACTTGGGAAGCTGGGGTGAGAGGATTGCTTGAGCCTGTGTGGTAGAGGCTATAGTGAGCCATGATCATGCCACTGCACTCCAGCCTGGGCAACAGAGCAAGACTCTGTCACACACACAAAAAATTTTATATACACACACACACACACACACATATATATATATACACGCATACACAAATACTCTACTCAGTTAAGGACTTTGTTGAGTTTATAGATCAAGAGTGGTACAAAGGACAGAAGAGAGATGACAAAGTCATGCCTCAAATTAAAATTGTAGGATAGTAACAATGGGTGAACAGCATTCTGTATGTACTTAATGCCACTAAATTGTACATTTTAAAAACGGTGAAAATGGTAAAACAAGCCAGGTACAGAAAGACAAATACCTACACGACCTCACTCACATGTAGAATCTTAAAAAGCTGATCTCACAGAAGTAGAAAGTACAATGGTCTCACAGTCTGGACTGGTTAGAGAGGAGACGGAAATGGGCAGACACTGGTCAAAGGATATATAATTACGAGTAGGTAGGAGAAATAAATTCAAGAAATTCAGACAATATTGCATTTTTTTCAAATTATTTTTTGTAGAGATGGGGTCTCACTATGTTGTCTAGGCTGATCTAGAACTCCTAACCTCAATCAGTCCTCCCGCCTTGCCCTCCCAAAGTGTTGCGATTACAGGCGTGAGTCACCATGACCAGATGATAACATTTTATTTTTGAAAAATGCAAAGACAGTAGATGTTAAAATATTCTCACCATAAAAATGATAACTGTGTGAGGTAATGCATTTGTTAATTACCTAGGCTTAACTATTCCACAATGTATATATGTTATGCATGATATATACATCATGTTATGCATAATACAAAACGTCACATTACGCATGTTAAATACATACAATTTTATCTGTCAATTTTTTTTTTTTTTTTTTGAGACGGAGTCTCGCTCTTTCGCCCAGGCTGGAGTGCAGCGGCGCGATCTCGGCTCACTGCAAGCTCCGCCTTCCGGGTTCACGCCATTCTCCTGCCTCAGCCTCCTGAGTAGCTGGGACTACAGGCGCCCGCCACCTCGCCCGGCTAGTTTTTTGTATTTTTTAGTAGAGACGGGGTTTCACCGTGTTAGCCAGGATGGTCTCGATCTCCTGACCTCGTGATCCCCCGCCTCGGCCTCCCAAAGTGCTGGGATTACAGGCTTGAGCCACCGCGCCCAGCCTTATCTGTCAATTTTTTAAACAAAACATATTTTAAACGTCAAAACAAAAAAAAAATTTATAGCATAAAATTTGCCCTTTTGGTAGATTTACCAAAATTAAGTCGAAATCAAAAAGTTTTTATTTGCAATTTTGCCTTGGAGGGTATTAGAGCAGACTGCATTAAACAAATGGCTGTACAGAATTGGCAGTAATTTATAGTAAGTTGACCAAAATGGCAAATTTTATGCTATAAATGGGTTTCGGTAAGTTTACCAGAATGGTAATTTTATGCTATATATGTTTTGTTACGATAAAAAATGTAAAAAAAATTGTTGTTAAATGTTTAATCAACTTCACCAAAAATTTAAAACCTATGAGTACTATATTGAGAGAAGCTATATGGCACAGAAGTGAAAGCAGATAAAAAACGTGAAATTTCTTGGCTTTGATTATCTGCCAGCCTTACATCAATTGTATAGTTCACCTATCAGAGCACAGCTGGAGGTGGGTAAGGGCACAATCTTAGAAACAGATTTCACTACAAATGCATGGTTTCTAATCTTCATTGGATTCTCAAACCTTTTCCTTATCACTAATCAGCTCCCAAACTTTTGCCATTCTCTTTCAATCTGCTGCTCAACCCCAGGACCACATTTAATGACCTCTTCCCCTCCATTTCCTGATCCTCACCAAACCTACCTGCATTTGCTCCCATTCTTACTTTCTTCTCTCCCAGTTCTGAATAGGTGGCCCCTCTAGCAAGAACCTTCCTTGTAAAGATCTGATCTGCTCATGAACCCTATCCCATCAATTAGCCCTTCAGTAACTTCACCTCCTCCCTCTCTACAGGCCCCTTCTTTAAGCTACTTCTCAAGCTACTCCTATCTTCAAAAAAAAAAAAATTGTTACCCTCCCTTGACTCTAATCTTCCTCTAGCTACCACCCCACTTCTCCCTTTGACTTGACTTCCTCCCTTCTTAGCCTGTACCCCTATCTCTTCCTCCCATTCACTGCTCCACAGACTATAATCAGACTTCACTTCCCATATACCCAGGCCGATGAAAGAGTGCTGGCTGAAGTCATGAGGGATTTCCCACTGACTCATTTCAATGGACTCTCTTTGGTCTTTCTTAAATATAGGAAATATCAGCCATATTTAAATTTCTTTATTGGCAGCACCACTATTCATTCAATCCTCTAAACCAAAGCCCTGTAACTCTTTCCAGAGTCCTCTCACTCCTACTTTTTTATTTCCTTGTTCAGCCACAATTTTTTTAATTTCAAAAAAAAAGTACACAGTATTACCCACTTGAGAAATTTAAAAATACAGACAAATAATACAGAACAAAATTAAAATTTAAATTTAATGTACAAAAGAGAAATAAAAACATACATCCCAACAAAGATTTGCACACAAATGTTCATAGCAGCTGTATTCATAATAGGCAACAACTGAAAACAACCCAAATATCCATCAATATGTGAATGGATAAAAAATTGTGGAAGGCCAGGTGTGATGGTTCACGCTTGTAATCCCAACACTTCTGGGGGCCAAGGCAGAAGGATTGCTTGAGGCCAGGAGTTTGAGACCAGCCTGGGCAACATACAGAGACACCCATCTCTACAAATAATTTAAAAATTAGACAGACATGGTGGCACACACCTGTGGTCCCAGTTACTCAGGAGGCTGAGGCAGGTGGATCACCTGCATCTGGGAGGTCGAGGCTGCAGTGAGCCATGATCACACCACTGCACTCCAGCCTGGGTGACAGAGCAAAATCCTGTCTCAAAAAAAAAAAAAAAAAAAGTGAGCCATGATCACACCACTGCACTCCAGCCTGGGTGACAGAGCAAAATCCTGTCTCAAAAAAAAAAAAAAAAAAAAGTGGCATAGGCATACAATGGAATACTACTTAATAATAAAAAAGAATGAACTACTAATACATACCACAACAAGGAGAAATCTCAAAAGCATCATGCTAAGTGAAAAACAGATGCAAAAGAAAACACACTGTATGATTCCATTCATATAAAATTTTAGAAAAGGCACAGCTATAGTGACAGAAAGCAGATCAAGTTTTCAGGAGCCAAAATATAGGAGAAAAAGACTAACTGTAAAAAGGATCATGAGGGTACATCCTGGGGTGATGGACACACTACTATATTATGATTGTGATGGTGGTTACATGATTGTATATATTTGTCAGAACTATCAAACTGTACACTTAAAATTTGTTAATTATATAATATCTAAGTCATCCCTCAATAAAGCTGATTTTTAAAAATTAATTACATTTAATTAATTGAGGCTTCTAAAATAAGATTTTTAAATCTACGTTTATTTTCTGAAGACCTAATTTATATTTCAGTTCTGCGGTGAATCAATCCCATATATAGTATCGTGTTGCTCATAATGACACAAAATTATAATTGGAAATAATACTTAGCTGAATTACTTTATCTCTGGGAAGCCTATCAAGGCAATGATTTACAATGTACATAAGCAGGTGAATTTTGTTGTGAAAATGGCATTATTTTGATGATGATAAAGAAGCCGTGTGCTCTTTGATTCTACCTGCATAGCAATCTCATTTATTCTCTTTGAGAACCTCCTCAATGGAAACCTCAAATTTCAAAGGGTGAATACTGGTCTGTCTTTCAGACACTGTACCTAGGCAGAAAGCACAGGGCTAGGACTTCCTCCTTTCTTTATTCCCTGAGGATTAAAATGTATACAAGGGGACTTCAAAAAACTCATTTAAAAAAGAAATTAAAAGATAATGAAAATATAAACTTCATTTCTCAACATAAGCTCCAATCAAGTTCAAGATACTTTCGTGAGTAATGATACCAGCCATTAGTCCCTCTCTAAAGAATTGAGGGTTCCAGGAATTTAACCACGTCAATGCAGTTCTTTTTACATTATTAACTGAAGAAAAATGGGTGCCCTTTAAAGATTTTTTTAAGATTAGGAAAGAAAAAGAAGTCAGATAGAGCCAAATCCAGACTGTAAGTCAGGCCAGGCACAGTGGCTCACACCTGTAATCCCAGCACTTTGGAGGCTGAGACAGGCGAATCACCTGAGGACCTGAGGTCAGGAGTTCAAGATCAGTCTGGTCAACATGGTGAAACCCCATCTCTACTAAAAATACAAAAAATATTTTTTTTTTTATGTGGTGGATCATGCCTGTAATCCCAGATACTCGGGATGTGGTGGATCATGCCTGTAATCCCAGATACTCGAGAGGCTGAGGCAGCAGAATTGTTTGAACCTGGCAGGCGGCGGTTACAGTGAGCCAAGATCGTGCCACTGCACTCCAGCCTGTGCGACAAAGTGAGACTCCAACTCAAAAAAAAAAAAAAAGACTATAAGTGAATGCCTAATAATTTCCCATCAAAACTCTTGCAAAATTGTCCTTTTTTGATGAGAGGATGAGCAGGAACACTGTCCTGGTGGAGAAGGACTCTCTGGTATAGTTTCCCTGGGTGTTTTTTTTGTTTGTTGGTTTTGCTGAAATGTTGGCTAATTTTCTCAAAACACTCACAATAAGCAAATATTATCATTCTTTGCCAGAAAGTCAACAAGCAAAATGCCTTGAGCATCCCAAAAGTCTCTTGTCATGACCTTTGCTCTTGACCAGTCTGCTTTTGCTTTAACTAGACCACTTCCACCTCTTGGTAGCCATTGCTTTGGTTGTGCTTTGTCTTCCGCATCATACTGGTAAAGCCACGTTTCCTCTCCTATTACAATCCTTCGGACATACGCCACAGGATCTTAATCCCACTTGTTTGAAATTTTTATTGAAAGTTCCCTCTTCAATTAGGGCATGAACGAGATTAATTTTTTCCTTGAAAATTGACGTGGATGGTCTACTGTTGTGGGCTTCATCTTCAACATCATCTCGTCCCTTCTCAAAGGATGTTAGCCATTTGTAAACTGCTGGTTTCTTTAGAGCATTGTCCCCATAAACTTTTTGTAAAGCATCAATGATTTCACCATCCTTCTACCCAAGCACCACCATAAATTTGATGTTTGTTCTTGTTTCAATTTTAGCAGAATCCATGTTGCCCTGATAGGGGCTTTTTAAAAACTGGTGCCATATCATTTCTTAATGTCTCGAACTGTTCAGACATGTTGTAACAAGTTAGTACAAGTTGATGTTGGTTCAAAAATATTTTGAAATCCATGCACAGTTTTTTTCATAGTATACATTTTTTCCATGAACTTTTCCAAGACCCCCACACGTTTCTTTATTCCCACCGCCACCCCCACCATCTAATAAATACAGTACTTAAACAATGTTGACTAGTTCAAAATATGTATTTATTTAATGCATAACAGAATTGCTGCCACCAAAAGACTCACTTCCTGAACAATCCATATTCAAACCAATTTTATAACACTAACTTGCCTAATTCTAGTAACTGAAAATGCACACACAGGGTGTAAACCTTTACCTATGAAGGCAGTTTTGTTAATCCCCAGCTAGAGGAAAGGCTCTGATCTTTGTCTAACACCTATCTGAAAATCTACCACAAGACAGTGTATCAACATATTTTCCCTGTTGTTCCATAAACCATTTCCAGAGTTACAGAATGATCATGCTACAGTGCAGGGAGGAAAGGGTTGAAGGCAACTAGTTTCTATTCACTTATCATTAAGCTTAGAAAAGCTGATCAGTTTTGACAGTTCTAACTCACTGACTTGCTTTCCAAAAAACTAAGGATAGTTCCAGCTCAATAGAGTGATTATCCAAAGATTAGTGACCACTGATTAATTTATCCTCTTAAGTAACCATAAATAATGGGGATTACATTGCCTTGACATTCTTCCATAACCCATTCGCAGTTGCCACCAGACACCCAAAGTCATCTTGATGAATTAGAGGATGAAGACAGATTAACTAGATTAAGCATGACTTTTATCAGATTTTTTTTTTTTCAAAAATAGTCTGCCTCTTGAAGTGGCTCAATATCTGTTTCCTAATCAAAGTATTAAAAAAACTACCACATACACAAAACTAATTATAATACCATACACATCACAAATGAACACTAAGTTATAGAACACCATGTTTTGAAGTCAATATCAAAAACTGACATTGCTCTTTTGATTCCCAACCTTTACTACTATCAAGTCTCTTCTTGTCTGATGTGTTGGCATGGAATTTAAAAGATTGTATGACTTCTATTTTTCAAACTTGGAGGAGAAAAATGCTTTAGTTGGACTTTCCTTTTCTTCCCTTCCCTGTAATTGTTAGAAAACATATTCACTGATCAGCAAGCCAATACTTCAGTTCACCCAAAAGGCATAATAGCAGACAAATGTGGTCAAAATACCACTTTACACACTGACTTTTGCTTTAATACAGATTTTGTAAATGAAGCCAAATAATATTAAAAGATGAAACAATTACTGCAAGGGTAAAGGTGTCTTGGCTTACAAAAAAGGGCAGATATCTCTTCTTGCACAACTATCAATTCCCTTTCATCCACCCCCTGCTGTTACTGGTTCTTCCTCCAGGGTCACTGCACTTCCAGCACCTTCAGCTGGGCTTCAATCACAAGAGAGCAATTCAGGACCTGAGCCCTGAGAGATCACAGGACAGCACGTGAGTCAGCACACACGCCCGCACACAGGCACCATGCCAGCCTGCTCAGTCACAATGGTGTTGGATGGATCTGTAGTGCTTTATGCATTGAAAAGTACTTTGACACTCTCTTACTTGGGTCTCACTGCTCACTGTGTGACAGGTAACTAAGGCAAAATACACTTGTGTGTGGCCAGGTGGCTAGTTATTATCTCAATTAGGACTGACTCCCTTCCCGGCCAGAAAGTGCCGTAAAGATGACACCTCCTCCCCTAGCAAACCTCAAATGTCCATTATGAATATGCAAAAACAGTCCATATTTCTCAATAAACTGTGCAATATTGTACACCAGTCCTATTCAGGTAATTTAATTTCACTTATTCTATAATAGTATTATAGTAGCTCTCCTAGATAACTCTTTTAAAGAGTAGAATCTACACTTATTTAAAAGAATTAGCTGTTTTCATTTTGAATTGTGAATGAAGTAGTTGGCTCAGTTACTAAACTCTGAATATATAACATCATCTGCTTGTTGAACAGGTTTTCACCACTGTCAATACTTTAAATTTAAAATACATAAATTAATTGAAATGGCTCTAAGCTATTCTCACTGTCTCTTGGTCTAGAACATCTTAAAAATAAGACTTACAGACCAACTTAATCACATCACAAGTGACAGGAGGAGGGTACACGCCAAAAGTCTTTAGCGGTCATGTCAAATTGAAGGGAAAAGATGACTAAGTCTTAAGACAAAGTTTTGGAAATACCTAAGATACGGATAGTAAAAATACAATTTTGACCCTTGGGAAGACACAAACCTGAATTAGAGAAATCTAAAGGCTAGAAAGACATTTTAAGGAAGTTTTATTACTTTTTTTTTTTTTTTAAGACCAACGCTAAGATGTAGCAGCAGCTACAGTGGCCATCTCAGTGCGGTCATACCTTTAAATATAATGATTTCAGCAGAAATGAACTAAACTACCTAGAAGCAGCCCCTGAGTCCACTCAAGGCAGGATTTCTGGGTTTCTATTACATCATGTTCCTCTTAGAGATATATGTTTTTTCCAAAGTACCACCACTGGACTCAGCGTCACTCTGAGACTCCCAGTTTGCATTTCCAGTTACCTGCCTGACATCACCCTTGATGTCTTGCTGACCCTTAATGCTCAACATGTCTAAAATGTGAGCCAGCCTTTCCCTGGCAACTCCTTCTCCTCATGCCCCATACCTGTCCATGGCACCATCTAGGGCTATCGACATGATTTTGTGGGGCACAATACAAAATGTGTTGTAGGTCTCCCTGATCAAAAATTATTAAGACACAGGCTCCAGATGTAGGCATCAATGCTGTTTCTGTGTTCTTCATCACTGTCCACACTCTTTCTTTCCCAGAATTCCTGCAGTCTATCCTTTGAAGTGCCTCACATCTGTCCCTTCATTCCCATTTCCTTGGCTGCCCCTCAAATCTCACTTGGCTTTCGGTCGGGGCTTTGTAATTGGTGTTCCTCCTATTTCTTGCCTCTGCAACCCAGACATCTTTTTAAAGCACTACTTAGAAACCCTCTTCAGAAATCCTCAGTATCTCCCCATTGCCTCTATTAAATAATGTCCAAGCTTACCTTAGCATTTAGATCTTCCATCTCCCAGCTCCACCATTCTTTTCCAGGCTTATAGTCTATGACCTTTCACTGCATATCCTGGGCCCTAGACAAACCAAACTCCTTGTCATTCACTTAATAAGCCCAGTTGTGGGGTCAAGTATAAAGAACTTGGGCCATGAAGCTAGAGACTTAAGTTTAAATCCAGCCTCACTACTTACTAGCCTTAGTAGCCCCACCTAAAACACACACATCATAATTGTTACATGAAAGGATTACTGGACAGATTAAACAAAATAACCTAAAATACATAGTCAACCACGGTCAGAACATTTAGTATTAGAACTGCCTCCTGGCCCTTGCCCAGGCCTTACACTCTCACCTCGGATAACCTTCTGTTAGATGTGCTGAGGAAAGTCTCCCAATCTCATAACACCTAACTCAAAAACTGAAGCCTTCTCTAGTCACCTCAGTCAGAAGTCATTCTCCCTTCCTCCAAAATCCTATATCTTGCTTACACAGCATTTAGCAGGTACAGCATAGTCTCTCAGAGTTACTTAAGTATATCTCATTCTTTTTCCCCTCATGACCTCTCAAGAGCATGGAATAAGTCAAATTAGTTTCTTGTGTGGCTCTTAGTACATATTTTGTGCTCAAAAAATTAAATGGGTGGCTGGGCATGGTGGCTCACATCTATAATCCCAGCACTTTGGGAGGCTGAGGCACATGAATCACCTGAGGTCAGGAGTTTGAGACCCACCTGACCAACATAGTGAAACCCCGTTTCTACTAAAAATACAAAAATTAGCTGGGCATGGTGGCGTGTGTCTGTAATCCCAGATACTGGCAATTCCTGCTGAGACAGGAAAATCGCTTGAACCCAGGAGGTGGAAGTTGCAGTGAGCTGAGATCGTGCCATTGCATTCCAGCTTGGGCAACAACAGCAAAGCTTCATCTTAAAAACAACAACAAAAAAATTAAATGGGGAGCCGGGCATGGTGGTTCACACCTATAATCTCAGCACTTTGGGAGGCTGAGGCAGGCAGATCCCTTGAGTCCAGGAGTTTGAGACCAGCCTGGGCAATGTGGTGAAACCCCGTCTCTACAAAAAATATGAAAATTAGCCAGATGTGGTGACGTGCACGTGTAGTCCCAGCTACTCGGGAGGCTGAGGTGGGAGGATCACTTGAGCCTGGGAAATCAAGGCTGCAGTGAGCCATGAGCGTGCAACTGCATGTACTCCAGCATGGGTGACAGAGCGAGACCCTGTCTCATAAAAATAAACAAATAAATGCAAAAAAAATTTTAAACACACCCCAAAATTAATTAATAAAAAATTTTCAATGGAATTAGCTTGAGACCTTGATGTAAGGTGATAGCACTGAAAGAGATTAAGATATGACTACTCTTGCAGACTTGATCCTCTGAAGGATGAGATGCCACCTAGAAGAATCACAGAGTCCTCATGCCCAAGTCTCTACATGGTTTATTTCCATTCCTATCCCCCACCCTAAGACAGACCTTGATCAACACCTGAGCTAAGACAGCAGAGGAAACAAGGACATGACCTACCTGCCAAGATGTGTCAGGTGAGAATCTAAAGCCTAAGATAATCTCAAGCTTTCCTTCATTACCTATGGGAATGAAGTTTTACTCTAATATATTCACTGGTATATGTCCTCTTGTATTTGCAAATATTATATATAGTTGCCAGGTCATTTGCTGCTTCTGAAGGGCTCAGAAACTGGATACACAGACTTATAAGCACTGAAATATGATTTTTAAATTACTTTTAAAAATATCATTGGTACTTATCAAATTAGCAAATACTAATAAAATTAAAACCAAACATTGGTAGCGTTTTCAGGAAGCCCGCACATCACTGGTGGCACAATAAACTGATTCAAGTTTTCTAAAGAATAATCTGGCAATGTGTAACAGGTGTTATAAAGTTGTTCATACCCTTTGAACCAGTAATCTCACTTTTGGACGTACACCCAAGGAAGCAATCCAAGAGAGGGGAAAAAAAGAATTTGTTCAACGACATATACAGATATGCTACATATGTTGCATAACACTGCCTGCTACTCACGAAACAAAGGAGGCCTGGTTGAGTAACCTAGGGTAGACCAATATGGTAGAACATCACACTTACTGAAACAATTAAGCAGATGCCTTAAGTGATACAGAAAAATGTACCTTAAAAAATGTTTACTGAAAAACAGAAAGCAAAAGCAAATATTTACATATAAATGTATAATTCTGCCAGGCCCAATGGCTAATGCCTATAATCTCAACACTTTGGAAGGCCAAGGCAGGTGGATCATTTGAGGCCAGGAGTTTCAGACCAGCCTGGCCAACACGGCAAAACTCCGTCTCTACTAAGAATACAAAAATTAGCTGGACATGGTGGCACATTCCTGTAGTCCCAGCTACTTGGGAGGCTGAAGTGGGAGGATGGCTTGAGCCCGAGGTTGAGGTTGCAGTGAGCCGTGATTGTGCCATGGCACTCCAGCCTGAGCAACACAGCAAGACTCTGTCTCAAAAAAATAATAATTCATAATTATTTATTTGCAAATCTGAAAACCCAAACCCAAAGTTTTTGTAAGAGAATATGAACATTTAATTAGAAGCAAAACTTTATCTGAACTGACGTGAATGGTCTCTATTTAACTCACTTATCCATGTATTTTGCTGCAGAAATGTAAATGTATTTGATTATAGGGTATCTGGGACTCTTCCAGGGGTGTCAGAAAATACAGGTGTCTGTATCAGGTTACTTTTTTTTAACTCTATTTACTTCAGTAGGGAGCAGGTTACTTTTTTACAATTCAAAAAAATCTAGGCTGGGTGCAGTGGCTCAGGCCCATAATGCCAGCACTTTAGGAGGTCAAGGTGGACAGATTGCTTGAGCCCAGAATTTCAAGACCAGCCTGGGCAACAAGGCAAAACCCTGCCTCCACAAAAAGTACAAAACTTAGCTATGTGTAGTGGCATGCCCCTGTAGTCGTAGCTACTTGGGAGGCTGAGGTGGGAGGATCACCTGAGCCCAGGAGGTCAAGGCTGCAGTAAGCCATGATCCCAGCACTGCATTCCAGCCTGGGTGACAGAATGAGATCTTTTCTCAAAAAAAAAAAAAAAATTATATATATGTGTATATATATATATAGAGAGAGAGAGAGAGAGAGAGAGAGCGCGCAAGAGAGAACCCCAAGAGTTGCAGATAAACGATTACTATACTGATAGACTATCTATAATGATGATATCTATACATATATAACAACATATACATGTATGTATGTATGTATATATGCATACATGCATCAGTTATAAATTTAAGTACAAGTGTTAAAGTTTGACATTCCCTGGCTTTGTTGATAAAACTGCTTAAGGAGAGTATATTCTTTAAGGAAAGCTAACCTCCTTATAATGCCTCATCTGTGGGGGTGAGTAAAAAAAGACAACTGTAGGCCAGGCACGGTGGCTCACACCTATAATCCCAGCACTTTGGGAGGCTGAGGTGGATCATGAGGTCAAGAGATTCAGACTATCCTGGTAAACATGGTGAAACCCCATCTCTACTAAAAAGACAAAATTAACTGGGCGTGGTGGCGCATGCCTGTAATCCTAGCTACTTGGGAAGCTGAAGCAGGAGAATTGCTTGAACCCAGGAGGCGGAGGTTGCAGTGAGCTGAGATCCGGCCACTGCACTCCAGCCTGGGCGACAGCGCGAGACTCCGTCTCAAAAAAAAAAAAAAAGACAACTGTAGATAAAGCAAATCCAAATCCCCAAATAATTACAGATTCAAAACCAATAAAACCAAATGTATTATAATTTATTTTTATTTAGATTCAAGTAAACATCTATAGATAATTGCACAACATTTCTGCAGTTCAGGCTTCAGATCTATTGAGCATCATTTACAGACACACATGTATTGAAAGAAGTGATAAACTCTCATGTTTTATAAAGAATCTTCCAGGTGACCTGTAAATAGACTAATCTAGAGTTTAAATCATTAGAAAGTATTACTTTAAATGTAGTAGTTTAAATGGACATTTGAAACATAATCTTTTCTTTCCCCTGCTTTGTCTATGCTGAAAAAAAAATAATTTTTTTTTTTTGAGATGGGGTCTTGCTCTGTTGTCCAGGCTGGCAGGCAGTGGAGCTATCTTGGCTCAATGCAGCCTTGACCTCCAGGGTTCAGGTGATCCTCCCACCTCAGCCTTTTGAGTAGCTGGGACCACAGGTGCCTGCCACCATGTCCAGCTAATTTTTGTATTTTTCGTAGAGATGGGGTTTCACCATGTTGCCCAGGCTGCTCTAGAACTTCTGGGCTCAAGCAATTCATCCACCTCGGCCTCCCAAAGTGATGGGATTATAGGCATGAGTCACTCCGCCCAGCCTTAATCTTTTTTTTTTTGTATTTTTTAGTAGAGACGGGGTTTCACCGTGTTCACCATGATGGTCTTGATCTCCTGACCTCGTGATCCGCCCGTCTTGGCCTCCCAAAGTGCTGGGATTACAGGCTTGAGCCACCACACCTGGCTGCCTTAATCATTTTTAATGCAGGTAAAAACCCTCTGAGATTCTGGCCAGCAACAAAATGTGGCAAAAATAGTGTATTTGTCCTCCCCTCTCCATACAAAATAGGATTTTTAGATTAGAAACTATTTATCAGCCGAACATGGTGGCTCACACCTATAATCCCAACACTCTGGGAGGCCAAGGCAGGAGGATTGCTTGAGCCCAGGAGTTCAAGACCAGCCTGGGCAACATGGTGAGACCCCATCTCTACAAAAAAACTTCAAAAATTAGCCAGGTATAGTGGCACACGCCTGTGGTCCCAGCTACTCAGGAGGCTGAGGCAAGAAAATCGCTTGAGCCCAGGTCGAGGCTGCAGTGAGCTGTATTCACACCCCTACGCTTCAGCCTGGACAGCAGAGCAGGACCCTGTCTCAAAAATAAATAAATACATTCATACAAATTATTTATCAACTCTAGATTTAATGTTTCCTATATAATTATGCATAAAAATACAAATATAAGTCTATTATCTCCTCTGACCCTTCTTTATGCCTCACCAGCTCCCCTGCCCTGCCCCTGTAAAAAATGAACAAAAAATGTGTAGTCACTGGCTGAGGCTCAGGTGTTACTACTACATTACAGAGCTCTTAACAATTGTGCATCCGATATTAAATCTTTGTTTTGAACCAACATCAAAATACGGCCAAAGGATCTGATCTTATTAAAAATCAGGTCCTTTTTTCAGTTTGAGCCTATTCCACAAGTAACATTTTTCTCTGAGTAGAAGGAGACAAAACATAACACCTACAACTAAAACTCCATGTATTTATCATTTAAAAAAAAACTTACTTTTAGGGGACGAGTACTTACAGTCAATAACTACATGGTTAGGGGTCCTCCTGTCAAAGTTTGAGTGCTACATTACTACAGGACAACAATGACAACTTCTTACCCCATTCACACTACAACATCAATTAACTTTGTGGAATGTCATTGTTTAAACAACCATTGACAAATGTAAATCCTTTGAGATGCTGCCATTTGAAGTTGCAACATAAAGGCAAAACTAATAAAAAGGATAATTAGTAAGATGAAAAGGTTTTTATTAATAAAAACAGTCTCCAGACTAACCTACTTGACTTGACATTAATACTTATCTACACAGAAAAGTCAATAAATATCACCATTTAACGAATAGGCAGTTTTCTATTTTTATAATATTAAAACACATCTCACAATTGGTCTTGCATCCAATCTAAATGCAACACGAATATAAATTTTGACTTTCTGAACACAGGCAGAACACTGCTGATACAATTTACTCTTTTTAAAAGTTTTACTACACTTTTTAATGTTAATTTTATTTTAATTAAAAGTAGAGACGGGGTCTCACCATGTTGCCCAGGCTGTTCTTGAACTTCTGGACTCACGCTATCCCTCCACCTAGGGTTTTCTGTTTTATTGTGAGATGGAATTTCACTCTTGTTGCCCAGCTTGGAGTGCAACGGCACGATCTTGGCTCACCACAACCTCTACCTCCCGGATTCAAGCAGTTCTCCTGCCTCAGCTTCCAGGTAGCTGAGATTACAGGCATGCGCCACCACGCCCGGCTAATTTTGTATTTTTAGTAGAGACAGGGTTTCTCCATGTTGGTCAGGCTGGTCTCTAACTCCGGACCTCAAGTGATCCACCCACCTCAGCTTCCCAAAGTGCTAAGATTACAGGCATGAGCCACAGCACCCGGCCTCCATCTAGGGTATTCAAAGTGCTGGGATTACAGGCAAGAGCCACCCCGCCCAGCTGCAATTTACTCTTTAGCAAAAACTAGGTACTAGCTAAACTGCAAACCAATGCACCTTTCCCTAGGTACAATGGACTTTCATCCATTAATTGAATCACTGACCTTTCATTTAGACTTAACTATCTGAAGCATACCTTTAATTGAATTTAAAACTCCTTAGTGAGTAATTCTTAAGTGGGGGCACTGGAGGAGAAAAGCAGCACAGCTCCCCTCACTCACTAAGAGGCATAGATCAGAAGTTCTAGAGGGGTACATTTACTAATTTTTTAAAAGCACACATTCAATATTATAATTCTGTATTTAAAGAACAAGAAAATAATTCTAATTATATCCATAACATAACTAAAAGTAAAGCTTGACCGGGCATGGTGGCTCATGCCTGTAATCCCAGCACTTTGGGAGGCCGAGGTAGGTGGATCACCTGAGGTTAGGAGTTCGAGATCAGCCTGACCAACATGGCGAAAGCCCACCTCTACTAAAAATACAAAAAAATTAGCCAGGTGTGGTGGCACGCGCCTGTAGTCCCAGCTACTCTAGAGGCTGGGGCACAAAAATCGCTTGAACCCAGGCAGCGGAGCTTACAGTGAGTCAAGATCACGCCACTGCACTACAGCCTGGGCGACAGAGCAAGACTCCATCTCAAAAAAAAATAAATAAATAAATAAAAATTTTAAAAATAAAAGTAAAGCTTGACAAAATTTTGGCTGATGGATACAGAGTATGACACTGTCTTCTGCCACTCACAAGGAAAGGCAAACTACACTTGGATGTGTGCAACATAATTCTGAAGTACCGCGAGATTTTTAGTTTATCAAGAGGGGACAAAGGGAGTTACAAACACTGTTTTGGGGCCAGGCACAATGGCTCAAGCCTGTATTCCCAACACTTTGGGAGCCTGAGGTTGGAGGATCACTTGAGCTCAGGCGTTCAAAACCAGCTTGGGCAATATAGGGAGAGCCCGCCTCTACAAAACAATTTTTAAAAATTAGCCAGGTGTGGTGGTATATGCCTGTAATCCCAGCTATTCAGTAGGCTGGGGCAGGAGGACTCCTTGAGCCTAAGAGGTTGATGTTATGGTGAGCCATGATCACATCACTGACTGCACTCCAGAAAGAAAAGGCTTCCATGTACATTATTTTTTAGAGTAGCCTTGTGGTATGTCATTACCTCCATGTATAATAAGAAAGTTGCAACTTGCACAGTATTAGGATTGATATCAGTATTTACTTTCATTAAGTTGAACTTAAGAGCAGATTTTTGGCTAGAAAAAAAATTGTACTCCTGCCCCAGCCTCCTGAATAACTAGGATTACAAGCACATACCACCATACCTGGCTAATTTTTAAAAATTTTTTTGTAGAGGTGGGGTCTCCCTATATTGCCCAAGCTGGTTTCAAATGCCTCAGCACATCACTGAGCAACAGAACAAGACCTTGTCTCTTAAAAAAAAAAAAGAAAAGAAAGAAAAAAGAAACACTGCTTTGGTCCACAAAGGAAACATTGCTTTGGTCCATATACAGTATTTCTAATATGTATTTCATACTTATGCCCATGATTAAAAATTAGTGAAATGAAAAAAGACTTCTTCCTTGAGAATAAGGCAAGCCATTTCTTCGTCGACTTTTTTTTAGTTCCTATATGCAAGGTGAGGAGTTACACTTGCTGTTAAAGAAGGCACATTAACAAAGAGGTATGATCACACACATTTGGCATGTACGTTTGAAAGCACTGCTTTCCTCCATTCCTCCAGCCATTGATAGGCTATCTCTCTCATGTGGTGGGTCTGCGCAGTTCCCAGGTGTGCTGGAGTCTCCTGTTCTGAATCTCTGCCAATAAAAACATCCACAGTCCCTGCGTGGGTGGCACCAGGCAAGGCAGGTGCTCAGAACTGTGGTGAGCTGACTGTTCAAGTTATGTTTAGGGTTTAGCTTGTTTTTGTTAAGGTTTGCTTGTTTAATTTGAATGTAAGACCAGTTTCTAGCTAGGTGGTGATGACTCTGGAATTCTTTTCCAAAAATGACATCACAGCATTTCTGATGACTTAAGTAGGAGACACTATTGAGAGAATATTCTAAAGAACATGCAAGTAAATATGTAGTAAATAGTTTCTGGTTGGGGACAGGGGTAGGATTTTACTTTCAGGACAACTTTGACATAAGTACAATCTTTTTCCAGCCAAAAAGCTGCTCTTAAGTTCAACTTAATGAAAGTAAATACTGATATCAATCCTAATACTGTGCAAGTTGCAACTTTCTTATCTACACATGGAGGTAATGACACACCACAAGGCTACTCTAAAAAATAATGTACATGAAAGCCTTTTCTTTCTGGTAACGGAATGTATTACTCCATTTTCATACTGTTATGAAGAAATATCTGAGGCTGGGTAATTTATAAAGAAAAAGAGGTTTAATGGACTCAGTTCCACATGGCTAGGGAGGCCTCACAATCATGGTGGAAGGTGAAAGAGGAGCAAAGGTATGTCTTACATGGCAACAGGCAACAGAAAGTGTGCAGAGGAACTGCCCTTTATAAACCATCAGATCTCATGAGACTTATTAACCATCACAAGAACAGCACGGGAAAACCTGCCCCCATGATTCAATTACCTCCCACTGGGTAACTACCTCCCTCCCATGACGTGTAGATTATGGGAGCTACAATTCAAGATGAGATTTAGGTGGGAATACAGTCAAACCATATCAGGGAATATAAAAATTGCCACTTTAACAAATACAGATCATCTTTAAAATGGCTTTCACGGACTGCTTTATTAGAATAGGTTGAAATCAGGTTCTCTGTCTACCACTTTAAACATAATTTGTAACTTATTTGAATTCATTCTCAAAACTCCAAAATGTAGCTACCCCCAATATTCCAAGAGCATCAAATACGTAACAATTGCATAAAATAACTATTTGTGTCCCAGGATTGTGACAAAAGAATAAAATGGCCAACCCTTTCATCAAAATCTCACAAGGACCAACTATCGCACTGAAAACAGGAGTGGCACACACAAAGGCACAGAGGCAAAAAGCAGCAAGACAAATTTGGGCCAGTATAACACCTACAGGTTGGCTAGAACACAAAAACCAATAAGGGAGAGAGGCAGGGGCAAGGCTAGAGTGCCAGGCAAGGGCCAGAACTTGCAGGCCTTCAGAGTAGGGAGTTTGACGTTTTCCTAAAAGTAATGAGTGTCACTGGGCATTTAAACGGAAAAATCATATGGTCCAGCCTTTTAGAAAAATCACCCAGATGTACAACTGAGGACAAGCAATCCTGTTAAGGGGTTATGACTAATTGTGGCCAACAGTAATGAAGGTGGCCAGGCACAGTAGTTCAAGCCTGTTAGTCCCAATACTTTGGGAGGCTGAGGCAGGAGGGTCACTTGAGGCCAGGAGTTTAAGACAAGCCTGAGCAAAATAGCAAGATGCTATCTCCACAAAAAAAAAATGTTTTTAATTAGCCAGGCATGGTGGCACGTGCCTGGTGTTGCAGCTACTCAAGAAGCTGAGATAGGAGGACTGCTTGAGCCTAAAAGTGAGGCTGCAGTGAGCTATGATCACACCACTGCACTCCAGCCTGGGGAACACAGTGAGACCCTATCTCAAAAAATAAAATAAAAAGTAATTGAAGGCATGAATTAAGACACAGCAGTGAAAGAAAAGGGGAACTGATTTATGAGGCATTAAGAAGGTAAACACAAAAAAACTCTGATTAACAAAACAGGTAAGGAAGGAAGAGAAATAAGAAGTTAAGATACATTCCAGGTTTCTGAGTTAAACAACCAGAGGTATCATGTACTGAGAATTGAGAAGGAGGAATATGGATTCAGAAGAATGCTGACAAATGAGCTGTCATTTTTGGTAGTAAGGAAAGGTTGTATGGAGTGGCTGAAAAATACGTTCACGTTAGTTTAGTATGATGTACCTGTGTACCCAAATGGAACTGTCCAGAAATAGTAAATAAGGGTCTTGAACACAGAGATGAGATTTGAAAATAACAGCCCCAAGACAGTGGATGGAAGAAGGTAGGAAAGTGAAGCAAGTACATAGCCAGGGACTGAGCCTCAAGGAACTGTGACAAAAAGATGTAGCAAATCACATCAAGAGCAGAGTACAATTTATTCTAAAAGACACCTCAAAATCACTCCTGAAAAAATTTGTTATGCTTTTCATTTTGGCTAATTGGGTTCCTTCAGCAGTTAATTTTATTGATAAAATTCCATGAAAAAACACCACAGGAACCTCACATTGTTGTATTTAATTAGAATTCACTATATACGCTATTCAGTCTTGCACTGAATCCAGAAACATTCTGGAAATGAAGTATGAAATGCCCACATCATACTCGCTATTATTCCAAAATTCTAGAACCATTTTTATAAACTTCTCACTTATTTTAGCAGGTAGTTTAGATTGGTTTATTGCCATAAGTGAGTTCTCTTAGCTTTTCTACCTCTCTTCCAGTGTAAATCACAATCAGGTATTTTTCTTGTATTGAAAGATGTGTAAGACCATGAACCAGATTATTTGTTCACTGTAACTAGCTCAACAAAACACTGTGACTAAAAACTTTTCTAAGATACAGAAATGGCTAGCTATGCAGGCCGCTTTTCCTACCAAACAAAACAATATCTCTTTAACATAAAGGCAAAACATAGCAGTTAACTTCTGAACGATAGCCAAAATTTCCTATAATCTAGGTGTCATATACAACTGTACGATGTGGATATCAGTATAACTGCAAATGTGAAAACATGGTGGGGAGGGAACAACCTCTGAGGAAGCACGAACTGACTTGAAGCTTCAGAGGGGCTAGCAAGATACAGGGAGAGATGCCGCAAGATTCATTCATCCCTAAATGCTACTGAAAATCCTACTTTGCGATTGTAACTACCTAAAAAGAAATCCGTCTCCATACAGGGAGTGCAGAGTTGCATTAAAGATTACAGCCAGAAAGCCTCCCTTTCAGGACCTTTTTGATAATCTACTTTCAAACCACTGAATTGTTGATGTTTTGATTTACACTTTTTTATTTATTTACTTTTTGGAGACAGAGTTTCTCTCCTGATACCCAGGCAGGAGTGAAATGGCACAATCTCAAAACAAAACAAACAAACAAAAAACCCTAGGCTCTTCATTAGTTCCATGGGTTTTCCAGTATCTAACAGAGTTAAAACAAAGCTGCATTTTCTTTTTTCCTTTTCTTTTTTTTGAGACGGAGTTTCGCTCTTGTTGCCCAGGCTGCAGTACAGTGGCGCCATCTCAGCTCACTACAACCTCTGCCTCCCAGGTTCAAGCGATTCTCCTGCCTCAGCCTCCTGAGTAGCTGGGATTACAGGCATCCGCCACCATGCCCAGCCAATTTTTTGTATTTTTAGTAGAAACGGGGTTTCACCATGTTGGCCAGGCTGGTCTCGAACTCCTGACCTCAGGTGATCCATCTGCCTCAGCCTCCCAAAGTGCTGGGATTACAGACGTGAGCCACTGCGCCCAGCCCAAAATTACACTTTCTAAGGAAAAACAATGTTCCACTTAATTGTATTTCCTTTTATTCTTCCCCAAAGCATTTGATTCCTCTTACCTAGGCAAGAAGCATGCACATGTGAACGGGTAAAAATTCAAGTAAAAAGAGACAACTCATGCCTGTAATCCCAGCACTTTGGGAGGCCAAGGCAGGCGGATGACGAGGTCAGGAGTTTGAGACCAGCCTGACCGATGTGGTGAAACCCCGTCTCTACTAAAAGTACAAAAATTAGCCAAGTGTGGTGGCACGCACCTGTAGTCCCAGCTACTCAGAAGGCTGAGGCAGAAGAATTGCTTGAATCCGGGAGACTGTGGTTGCAGTGAGCCGAGATGGCGCCACTGTACCCCAGCCTGGGCAACAGAGCGAGAGTCTGTCTCAAAAAAAAAAAAAAAAGAGACAACTCAAGTTCAGCTTGCTCCCTCAGACACAGCAGGATGTGAGACACTCCTCTGAGTGCCATGTCATCGGCAGCTTGCTGGGCACCATAATGGGACTGTGATGCCGTCAGCATTTTTCAATAGTTGTACTGCCCAACTTGGAGTCGGCTTACTTCCCCTTTCCAAAGTCTTAATTTCACCAAGTGAGATTTATAACCATAGAGAAAGCGGCATCAAATGCCTTCCCCACCCCCACCACCTGTTGAAATGACCTTAGAATTTCAGCGTTTTATAATAAAATTGAGTCCTGTTATATTGAAAATCCTTCAGGGAAATATTCTATTACTTCTGGTCTGTTATTAATTTGTATCCCACAACAGATCCTAAGCTACTTGGAAACAGCTGACATTTCCTCTCTCAGTCATTATCTCCAGTGCCCAGGACAGAGCCCAAAACAGAGCGTGTTAGATAACTTGGTAAACATCTGTAGAAAGAGAATTAACAGTAAGATGTGTAAACTCACTTATACTTAGTGTGAATGAACTTCTTCAGGCCCTTTCCTGAGAAATTTTGGGTACATTATCCATTGCGTGGGAAGAGTTAACAGACCCCTGAAGAGAAGTGAGCCTAAGAAAGGCTCCTCCTCAGTTCTGCCTGGAAACATTGTCCTGCTGTGGATCAATCTAAAAGAGAATGGTTCTCCAAAGGAAACCCCAGACTTTTGCTTGAACAGCATATGGAAGTATCTTGTTCCTCTATGGAAGTCTCTCTACACTTCAGAAACATAGTTCAAGATATTAATAATTTGCAATTGTTTATTCACCACAAAGTAAGACCAAGAAACAAGGACCCTTCTTTCTAATCCCAGAACGTGTGATAGAGCACTCCACCAATCACTAACACTTAAATTAATCAACAACATAAAGAACATCGTATTTGCAGAATGTTATCTAGTCAATGCAATATGTTGAATGATTAAAACCCAACTCCTGGTGCTTGCTTCAGCAGCACTTTGAACAACAATTTACTAAAATTGGAATGACACAGAGAAGATTAGCGTGACCCCTGCACAAGGATGACATGCAAATTCATGGAGTATTCCGTATTTTAAATAAATAAATAATTAAAATAAAAATCCTAGCTCTTAGAGTCAGATAAGCCTGGGGTTGAATTCTGGCTCCACTTCTTACTTAAACTCTGTAAGCCTGAGTTCCCAAATCTGAAAAGGAAGATATTAACAAAGTCTATCAGAGAATTGTAGTAAGGTTTAAATAGGAACGCATTTAAAGTGCTTAGCCACAGGAAAGTACTGAAGAAATGTGCACCATCATTTGGAGACCTAGATTCCATTCCACCACCACCTCCCTGTATATCCTTAGGCTAATCACTTGCTGTAAAGAAGCTAATGGAAACAAGGAGACAGAACTAGCTGTACTCTAACACCAGCATTATCAATCATGAGTACGGTAATAGGAAATAGACCAAAACTTTGAAAAATAAAAGGCTTAAACAAATTCCAGATATTTCTTGGCATGTATTTGAAGCTTGCATATGCTTGATCACAGATGACTCAGCATTCGAATATCAAAGTGAAAAAGCGTGAACAATCAAACTTCAAAGCAGATATTCTCAAATAGTGCCTGTGGTAGATGAGGGACTTTATGAAACACCTTTGTGTGTGTCTGTGCACTGAGGGAAAGAGAAAGGGGTAGGGGACAGGGGAAGAGAGAGAGATCTCAACAATAACTGGCTTAAAGACTATCTTGTAATCATTTTTTCAGCACTAAGTTTAAATCTGTTTTCTTCCTCAGCCCTTAACATCTATCAGTCATATATGTATTACCTAGCACCCAAGTAATGGCCATTGTTCAATCTAGATGCTGTGTTATACGGGACCATTACAAGTGCAGAGGGCCCTTCTGTAGGAATCAGACAAAGGGCACCCAGAGCCCAGGCTGGTTTTCAGTCCCCACTTAGTTTGGCACCCTTGTGCAATGGCACAACCAGATGTAGATATACAGCAGTCAGGCAGAGAAGCACAAAGATCTTCACACATTTAACTAGCATACCTGTACAACTGATTGTATGATATATACCCATGCATACACAAACAAGACTATAAGAATTGTCAAAGACTGAACTGAATAAAAAGAAGATATTCATCAAAATGGAAAACACAAAGTTTCACAGAGTGCAAAAGAAAAACCAGGTTCCTTCCCTCACTTTCAGCTACCCAGTATTGGGATATTGTAGCCAATTGGAACTTTGGGGACAAGTAGTAGGTAGAGACTTTGACACTGCAAAATTCTGATCCCTGGCAAAGCTATGGTCTCTCTCTGGCAATTACTCACCCTCTCTCAAAAAAAAAAAAAAAAAAAAAAAACACTCACAGACACCAAAGGATCTACTTAACTGAATTTGCAAAAATGATGATAAACAAACGACTGCTGTTGTCTTGACGGCATTAAAAATCTGTAATCCCAGGCAGGAATATGGTAAATGTTGGAACTAGTCTTTAAATGTTAACTCTGTCAATTCTGCCTTCTTTTGGGGGCTTTTCTCTCTGACACCCAATACTCACATAGAAAAGACACCAAACTACTTTTGTTTACTATTATATATGCATATCTCCCCTGCTAAACTTTACCATGATTACCTCCCTTAAATGGTTAAGTACATGTTACTACATTTTTAACACTTTTTGTACCTAGCCCATTGACCTGCATACCACAGCAGTTTCAATAGCTATTTAAAGAACAGAAATTCCAGGTTAAATATGGTACCGTATTCACATGCATAAAGAGACAGTACACAGGAATATTCATTGCAGCATTGTTTAGAATGAGTTTGGAAACAATCTAAATGCCTATCAAAGGGAGAAGGCATAGAGTATAATACAGTCAAACAATGCAAACCATGTAAGTTAAAATGGAAAGAATTTGAGTTATCAGTTCACACTGAGGTATTATGTAGATAAGTCACAAACATGATGCGGAATGGAAGAAAAGTAAGTTGCAGAATGATGCAAATAGTATAATAGTATTTATATATGGTTTTAAAACTCTCAACATAACCCAGCATTACTTTTGTCTTAGAATTTATTACAGTCTTGCCCATTTCTTATATGCATACTTAAAGACCTAAGGAATATTCGCTCTAAAAATAACAGAAAATCAAGGTTAAAAAAAAAAACAGACTATTAATCATGTAAAGTTGCCCCAAATGTCGGGGAGGGAGGTTGACTCAGTAATGGAAATCACTTAGCCCTTGAAGTCAGTTGATATGTGTTTTATTGCCATTCTACTACCTACCAGAACACTTTCACTGAGCTACAGTTTTCTCATCTAAATGGGATTGACCGTGCTCACCTTGCAGGATAAAGTGAAATAATTTATGTTAAAGTGTCATGCAGAAGGTCTTAGACTTGTTTTTTGCCTAATCAGCCAAAAAGTCATAATAATGCTCTACAGGGAGAAAATGCTGAATCTGCACCATTTGTATCTAATTTACTATATGGTTAAAAAAAAGTCAAAAAACACAACAGGAAGAGGGAAGAAGCAACCCCTCACCTTCCTCATCCCAGTCCCTAATCCGGCTGCCTCCCATGTTTTCTACATTTAGCCTAGAGGGCAAAAAAAGGGTGGGCGGGGGGCGGGAAGGTACGGAACCCTGACTCTTGCAGGGCCCCCTTCGGAACTCCAGTGACCTTCGTACAAATCTCTTTCATTCCTCCAAACTCCACCTCCCGCCCCGCCAACATACGCACACCCCTCTGCGGCCCAGGAAGGCAGATGAAGAACTACACAACTGGCATAGTCACGAAAGAGACCACAAAAATGACAGGGCGATGTGTGGGGTTGAAGGTTCTGGGGTTCTGTTTGTTTTCAAACATTAAAAGGAAGGAATCCTGTGAACTGTTAGTGTCTACTCTGCCGAGGGGAAAGGAGGACGATCTCGGCAAGTAAGTTCTGCAACCTGCTTGCAAACACACAGCTCTGCAGCTGGATTCCACATAAAGACAGGCACCCCGAGGCCCCAGAAGCGGCAGGCTCTGTCTGCAACTCGACAGACCCCCCCTCCGCGCTCGCACCCTCTGGCACGAGGACCCACCGACATGCACACTCGGAGGCAGACACAGCCCACACGCGGGATGCGCTCGGGGGCCCCATGCGGGTCCCCCAGGCTGGTCTTGGCGGGCGCCGCGCCTCACCTGTCTTAAAGACCATCTTGTCATCGTCTTTGGAGCCGAAGGTTTTCAGCATGGACACGAAGAGCACCCCGCAAGCGTTCTGGATGCCGAACACCGACCCGTTGCACCACATGGCCGCCAGCATCACCAGCCAGCCCCAGCCGCCCTCGGGGGGCTCAGGAGGCTCATGGGGCTCC
>NW_012110474.1:4069835-4074051 GCF_000951045.1 Mandrillus leucophaeus
GGCCCCAGGTGCCTGCTGCAGACGCCGTCTGCGCGCGCGTCTGCGACGGGGCCTCCTCCCGCTCAGAGAGGGGCACAGATGTGTGGGTCACCCCGCCTCAAAGCATGGGCAGAAGGGGCGCGTCTCTTAGGTGCGGGCTCGGTGGGCCTTCAGGAGAGCAATACTCTAGCCTCAACTCACCGACACAGCGTCACAGTCACAGTAACATTGTCTCGATTGTGTTTGTGTTATGTTTTGGCATTCACCTCTCAGTACTAATTATAATATGTAAGATTCTTTATGCCACCTGGCTTCTTAAAGAAGTCGTCTGAAGGATCAGAGGCCTTATTTTATTACTTCAGTTCCATTCTCTTGCATTCGTATACGATTTCCTTATGAATATTTGGCACACCGAAGATGCTTATTTTCAGTCTTCATTGCACTGCAATTCCAAAATCTTCAACCAACTAATATTTTTAACAGACAGCTAGAAAGCATTACTTTTCAACTACATCACAGTCGTTTTCACTTTAAACAAAAACTAAAACCTGTATTCAACTCCTCTGTCTCCCTGAAGCATGGAGTGCCATCCTATGTAAAAGGAAGGAAGAGTAACCTGCTATGCAATATTGAGGATGCTTCTTAATTTCTGTTATTCGGATTCTTCACTTCAATCAAAGTCAGAATATGCTAGTTACTTGATGTGCCCACCTCTGTGGTAGAGTACACGGATGAGTGCGATCAATCACGTTTCTGCCTCTATCGGTTCATAAACTGGTAGGAAAATGAGTCCTGGGAGAGACTAGGAGGCTCAGATGATGTGTTATAATACATGTACAAAAGAGAGAGGTGAGATAGTCCCTTAAAATTCTCTCCAAAACACTGTAGAAGAGCCTCTACAGCAAGCAGCCTTTGGCTGAAGCCCTGATTCATACATACGACTTCAGCAGGTCAAGGAAAAAGAGCATTCCAGGTAGAGAAGATAGCATAAACTAAGGAAAGCAAGGCGTGCTTGGTTGTGGAATGGGGAACACAGCTCAAGTGTAATCTGCCTTAGAAATGGGGGCAAAATAGTAAACTAAGGAATAGGCACATAAGTGCACAAAAATGAATGTATGAAGATGTTACCCCAGTATTGTTGGAAATAAGGAAAATTTGGAAGTATGATGTACCTTTATTTAATCAGTAGAGGACTGATTAAATACTTACTTTATAACTTCTAAAAGTTCTGAAGGTCATCTGTATTTATTGAGTTTGAAAGTTGTCCACAACGTATTATTGGGCAAAGAAAGCACATCGATTATATATTTGCATGCACACAAACACACACATATGTAAGAATTATCCATGAGTCAATACTGATACTGATGTAAGTAAATGATTAAATAAATAATGAGGAGAGAATAGACAAATCTCTCCTGCAGGAAATATAAATACTTTATGAACATACTCCTCCCTCATGGAGGTGAAATACAATGGTTTACTCTTTAAGTGTGGGTATGCATAGTTAACTTTCTTCCAAAGAGTATAGGATGGAAAGAGGGGGTGGGGGGAAGAAGTAACTTTAGGGTGCAAAAAATGGCATACCGTACCTCAACCAGATGCTAATGTATCCCCGATATGATGTGATGAAAATGGTACTTTACCTCTGTGGTCTTCCTGCCAAAACCCATAATCCCTGGCTAACCATCAGAAAAACATTAGACAAATCCCAATCAAGGGCAGTCTACAAAATACCCATTAAGTACTTTTCATTATTGTAAAGGTCATCAAAAACAAGGAAAGTCTGAGAAACTGTCACAGTCAAAAAGAGTGTAAGAGGGCTGGGCGCCGTGGCTCATGCCGGTAATCCCAGCACTTTGGGAGGCCGAGGCGGGCAGATCACTTGAGGTCAGGAGTTTGAAACTAGCCTGGCCAATATGGCAAAACCACATCTCTACCAAAAATACAAAAATTAGCCAGGCATAGTTGCGTGGGCCTGTAATTCCAACTACTCAGGTGGCTGAGGCAGGAGAATCACTTGAACCCAGAAGGCAGAGGTTGCAGTGAGCTGAGATGGTGCCACTGTACCCCAGCCTGGGTGACAGTGAGACTCCAACTCCAAAAAAAAAAAAAAAAGCCTAACAGACATGATAACTAAATGTAATGTGATATCCTGGATGGATGCTGGAACAGAAAAAGGACATTAGATTAAAACTAAGGAAATATGGACAAAGTGTGGGCTTTAGTTAAGAATAATGTATCAACATTGGGTCATTAATTGTAACAAATGAGGCAAGGTGTGGTGGCTCAAGCCTGTAATTCCAGCACTTTGGGAGGCTCAGGTGGGAGGATTACTTAAGGCCAGGAGTTAGAGACCAGCCTGAGCAACATTGCTGAGACCAGCAACCAAGCTGGTCTCAAATTCCTGGCTTCAAGTAACACAAGATTCCATCTCTTTAAAAAAAAGAGTGTTTACTTCTAACCAATAGGCTATTGAATGGAGCAGAGTTTTAGGTGTCCAGGAAAACTACCTTCTGTTTCTATGTCCACACTAATCAATAACTCACATTGTATTATTGGATTGACCTCATCTTCTCCATCTGAAAATATGAACCTGTTTACTTATAACTACATCATAGCGATGGTATTTTTTTTTTCCTGAGATGGAGTCTCACTCTGTCACCAGGCTAGAGTACAGTGGCCCAATCTCGGCTCACTGCAACTTCCACCTCCCAGGTTCAAGCAATTCTCCTGCCTCAGGCTCCCAAGTAGCTGGGACTACAGGTGTACACCACCATGCCCATCTAATTTTTGTATTTTTAGTAGAGACGGGGTTTCACCATGTTGGCCAGGATGGTCTGTATCTCTTGACCTCATGATCCACCCACCTCAGCCTCCCAAAGTGCTGGGATTACAGGCATGAGCCACCACACTCAGCTCAGTGATGGTATGTTTTTAATAAGTTCCTATTTATTAAGTGCTTTGAGATCAGACAAAAAGATTTATAAAATTTAAAAAGGTATAATTGCTCATTAAATCTAAATGCCAACAATACTTTATGTAGGCCTTTTCATCTCTAGTTTATGTTAAACTTATTTATTAAATCAAATAATCCACTTGATTCCTTATTCTATTTCAAAAGACCAACCTCTCCTATTTAGGACAGTCTTATTTATTTATTTTTATTTTATCTTATTTTATTTTATTTTTGAGACGGAGTCTCGCTCTGTCACCTAGGCTGAAGTTCAGTGGCCCAATCTCGGCTCACTGCATTGAATGGAGCCCACAGTGCTGAGATTACAGGCTTGAGCCACCACAGAGGGCCAAAAAGTGCACTTTAAAAATGAGAATGAATTAACTCTCTCATCTCCACTTTTTTACCTCTCTTTCAGAAGTCCCCTCAACCTGATTCTCCTTTGGTGTTACCCCTAATCCTCCCAAATCCAAGCTAAAACCTGGGTCCCCTTCCTGATATACCTCTCCCCTGATTCCCTCAAATACAATCCTGTCAACTCTAGCTCCAGAAGGTCTTTTGACTGGTTCCCTACTCTCCATTTTTGCTGCTGGTTCCTTAATGATTCCTTATCATTTCTCAAGGACCATCATAATGACCTACTAATTAGTTTTGCTGCCAACAAATTCTGCCTGCACCAATTCATCCTCTACCTGCCCAAACTCTGTTCTGCAGGCTTAAGGCCTGCTCCTCATTTCAGGAACAAGTATAAACACCTCTATTCCTCCCTGCAGACCCTGCTTCTGAAATGACCTTCTCTCCCCTTTTCTGAGTGGTGAAATCTCACTCAATCTTCAAGGCTCAACTCTAAAATGGAATTCACTTCTCTGAAGCCTTTATTGATCCTTCCTCTGGGCTGCCATATTTTATTTATAGCAGTTTTTATGGTCAATAGACTCTTCAATTCCCATCTCTTCAATCTCCTTGGCTAGTGTAGGAATTTTCAGACAGGTCAGATAGTCTTTCACAAATCTTTGAACCACAGGACCAAGTAGTGTTAAGTGCACAACAAATATTTGTTGAACCAAATTGAATAGAATTCAAAAATAAAGAACCACAAAGTGCGAAATTGAGAAGATCCTATGTTTTCAGAAGAAAACTTTTAAATATGTTTAAATCATGTGTTTCTTTTTTTAGTTATAGAAGTAATAAAGAGCTGGGCAAGGTGGCTCATGTCTGTAATCCCAGCACTTTGGGAGGCTGAGGTAGGCAGATTATTTGAGGTCAGGAGTTTGAGACCAG
>NW_012110474.1:4075046-4084610 GCF_000951045.1 Mandrillus leucophaeus
AGAGAGAGTAGAACCACTCAAATAACCCATTTTAACCTTAATATTTGTTATTAATTATGCATGTATGAGAGATACCATATTTGTTTTGTATTTTTCCTGTAAAAATGGTTTAGTATCACCAAAAAAATTAAGCAACTCTTTTGATCCTTAGTTCAAACTGCTGCATTCAAGATGACGAGTGACACATGAAGAAGCCTGATAAGATTAGGATGCCCAGAGGACAACTAGAGTCACTTATATATAGGGGTTTAGCCACAGGCCTTCTCGAGAGGTTCTTATGTCTCAAATCTATACATCAGCAAACATACCCACCAATTATCATATATTATGAACCTTCAGGATTGCTCAAAAGCCACAGGTCTACTGTATTTCCTTATAGTCTTTGTTTCTATGCATTTTAAAACAAAACGAGAATCATAGTTTTACGGACTTAATTGTATCCCCCCCCAAAATTCATACATTGAAGCCCTAATCCCCAGTACCTCAGAATGTGACTATACTTGGAGGTAGCACCTTCAAAGAGCTAATTAAATTAAAATGGGTCATTAGGGTGGACCCGAATCCAATATGACTGGAGTCCACATCAGAAGGGGAGATTGGAACCTAGAGAGTGAGCAGGGAAAGGCCATGTGAGGACATGGGAAGGAAGAGGACAGCCATCTGCAAGTCAAGGAGAATGGCCTCGGGAGAAATCACACCTGCTGCTGATACCTTGATCTTGGACTTCTAGACTCCAGAAGTGTGAGAAAATACATTTCTGTTGTTTGAGCCTGGCGTAGGGCCACGTGCCTGTAGTCCCAGCTACTCAGGAGGCTGAGGCAAGATGATCATTTAAGCCCAGGAGTTTGAGGCTGCAGTGTGCTATGACCACACCTGTGAATAGACACCGCGCTCCCGTCTGGGCAACATTTTGAGACCCCCCTATCTCTAAAAAACCAAACAACTTCTGTTGTTTGAGCCCCTAGGTCTGTGGTATTTCATTTTGGCAGCCCAATGAAATGAATGCAACATAAACAAAAATTAGCTGGACATGGTGGTGCATGCCTGTAGACCCAGCTACTTGGAAGCCTGAGGCAAGAGAATCACTTGAGCCTAGGAGGTCAAGACTGCAGTGAGCCATGATCATACCGCTGCACTCCAGCATGGGTGACAGAGTGAGACTCTGTCTCTTAAAAACAAAAACTAACACAGTACACATAATAAAGCACAGTTTTGTATCCTGCATTTTTTTCACTTATCACATCATAAATAATTTCCCCGTGTTATCAAATATTCTTCAAAAGCAGGGTACAAATGGCTATAAAGCATTCTACTGTGGAGATGGACCATAATTTATTTAGTCACATCCCTATCATTGTACATATATATTATTTCAGGTTTTCCACTATAATAAATAATACTGCAATAAACATCTTTACACACAAATCTTTGTATCTCAAATAAGTTCCTAGAATAAAGTTCTAGATGGGAGATTACTAGTGAAAAGCAATATTTTAAGGCACCTAATACACTGCTAAATTTTAAAGAACTTTATTAATTCATACTACCACAAGTACTGTATCAAAATGCTCATGTTAGTGTACTCCAGGAATTTTTTTTTTTTTTTTTGAGACAGGGTCTCACTGTGCTGTTCAGTCTGGAGTGTAGTGGCGCAATCTCAACTCACCGTAACCTCTTCCCCCTGAGCTCAAGCTATTCTCCCACCTCAGCCTCCCAAGTAGCTGGGACCACAGGTGCACACCACCGTGCCTGGCTTCTTCTTCTTCTTCTTCTTTTTTTTTTAATTTATTTTTAATAGAGATGAGGTCTCACCATGTTGCCCAGGCTGGTCTTGAACTCCTCAACTCAAGCGATCTGCCCACCTCGGCCTCCCAAAGTGCTGGGATTACAGACATGAGTCACTGAACCCAGCAGGAAATCTTGAATAATATAATTATTTTTAAATCTTTGCCAATTTAGAAGAAAGATGAAATTTCATTGTTAGTTTCTTTTTCAAATCTTTGGGTATCAGTGCGAAAGATCGTATTTATTGACCATCTGTATTTTCTTTTTTATAAATTGTTTCTTGGTGGTCGTTCTTCACATTTTCTAACAGAGAAATTGGCTTTTACTGAGTGATATTTATTAATATTTCTCCATGTAGATCCCATGCACTTCTTGTTAGGATTATGTCAGGCATTTCATTTGCATGCTGCCGATGCTGCTGTCACTGCTTTGGGGAATGAATGTTTTTCTGTAAGAACTTCTAATTGGTTACTGCTAATGCAGTAAAAAGCAATTAAGTTTTTATATAGTTATCTGATCCTACCACTGTAGTGTATTATATTTTTGAGAAATCTGGGTAAATTTAAATATAGAGCTTCAATTATCATTAAATGATAATTTTTCTTTTCATCTGGCATTTGACAGTAAAGCCAGTTCTCGTAGGTTAAAATAACACAGCCTTAAAAAGTTTTTCTCTGGGAGCTAAGCTATGAGGTCTCAAAGGCATAAGAATGATATAATGGACTTGTGGGACTCCGGGGAAGGGTGGGAGGAGGGTGAGAGGTAAAAGACTACCCACTGGGTACAGTGTACACTGCTTGGATACACTGCACCAAAATCTCAGAAATCAAACTAAAGAACTTATCCATGTAACCAAAAACCACAAGTTCTCCAAAACCTATTGAAATTTTTTTTAATTTATTTTTTCTCATTTTACAGTTTATGTTACATCTAAATCCTACATCTTAAATGAATATACTTTTTTAATTTTTATTTTTATGCAGTAACAAATACCCAACCTATTTTATACTTCTGATGGAAAATAACTTCACCATTTCTTTACTTTTTTATTTTTATTTTTATTTTTTGAGATGGAGTTTCACTCTTGCTGCCCAGGCTGAAGTGCAATGGCACGATCTCAGCTCACCGCAACCTCCACCTCCTGGGTTCAAGCGATTCTCCTGCCTCAGCCTCCCGAGTAGTTGGGATTACAGGCATGTGCCACCATGCCTGGCTAACTTTGTATTTTTAGTAGAGACAGAGTTTCTCCACGTTGGTCAGGCTGGTCTTGAACTCCTGACCTCAGGTGATCCACCCACCTCAGCCTCCCAAAGTGCTGGGATTACAGGCGTGAGCCACCATGCCCAGCACCATTTCATTTTTTTAATGTGACGACTTCTGTCCTCAAACATTTTGGTTTTTATCTCAAGTGTGTTCAAAAGCAAAACAATGTGCATCAGTTTTTATGCTGTTAATTATTCTATCAGATTTCTCCAGCCTTGTGCTGGGGTATGTCTATAGGACAGAGCAGAGAGCAGCCCAAGGCTCCCAGGACACCCCTCAGGCCCCCAGGACACTTCACCCTTGTGGGTGTCATGTGGGCCCAGAGTCTGGTCTTCAGCTCTTTGTGTTCCAGAATCCAATTATCTCCCCTCACCAGAACCATTTAGCCTCTAGAGAACGATTTAGTGAAAGCAAATTTACACTAAAATGGATCGAGAACTTGCAATATCTTTTTTAAATGTAATTTCATGTGCTGTCAGGCCAACTTGAGTATTCTTACGGGTTGCATAGTGCCTTATTTTCCAAGGGGGAAAACTCTGTGTGACAAAACCTGTTACTATGAAAAGGCTCTTAGGGGATTCAGAACCACGTTAAAAAGATTTAATAATATTTAGAGAAAATGCCATCAAGCTATGCTACCCTGATGTCTCCCAAAGTCCACTATAGAAAACATATATAATGGCAAAAGCACTTGGGTTTTTCTTTATTTTTTGGTGGGGGGGCACTGTTTTGAGACAGAGTCTCACTCTTTTTCCCAGGCTGGAGGGCAATGGCGCAATCTCAGCTCACTGCAACCTCCGCCTCCTGGTTGAGTTCAAGTGATTCTCCTGCCTCAGTCTCCTGAGTAGCTGGAACTATAGGTGCACACCACTACATCTGGCTAATGTTTTGTTTTGTTTTGTTTTGTTTTTAGTAGAGACAGGGTTTCACCATATTGGTGAGACTGGTGTTGAACTCCTGACCTCAGGTGATCCACTTGCCTCAGCCTCCCAAAATGCTAGGATTACAGGCATGAACCACTGGGCCTGGCATTTTTTTTTTTTTTTTTTGAGACAGAGTCTCACTTCGTTGCCCAGGCTAGAGTGCAATGGCACAATCTCAGCTCACTGCAACTGCAACCTCTGCCTCCAGGGTTCAAGTGATTCTTCCACCTCAGCCTCCTGAGTAGCTGGGATTACTGGTGCCCACCATCACACCTGGCTAATTTTTGTAATTTTTGGTAGAGACAAAGTTTCGCCATGTTGGCCAGGCTGGTCTTGAATTCCTGGCCTCAAGCAATCCACCTGCCTTGACTTCCCAAAGTGTTGAGATTACAGGGTGAGCCACCATGCCCAGCCAGCATTTGGAATCAAATGAGCTTCTGTCACTTCACATCTGTGTGACTGTGGTCCAGTCGCTAGCTTGGACTCAAGAGGCTAGGTCTCTTGTTGTGCTTAGGGACCTACAACAATTCCTGGGCATCTAACCCCAATTGCTCCACCCCATATGCCATCATTCTATTATGATAGCATCACCTCAGTCATGCTGTAGTTTATCTTAGATATGCTTTAGTACCATTAGTGAGGTTGGAAGAAACCCTTTTTTTTTTTTTTTTTTTTTTTTGAGAAGGAGTCTCACTCTGTTACCCAGGCTGGAGTGCAATGGCATGATCTCGGCTCACTGCAACCTCCGCCTCCTGGGTTCAAGCAGTTTTCCTGCCTCAGCCTCCCAAATAGCTGGGACTACTGGCGCCTGTCACTACGCCTGGCTAACTTTTGTATTTTTAGTAGAGATGGGGTTTCGCCTCAGCCTCTCAAAGTGCTGGGATTACAGGCATGAGCCACATTGTCTTTGAAAATATTCTGGAATGACAACTGTGGTTTAGATATTTAAACAGCTTCCTTTGCATACAGCAACATTGCCTAACCAGGTCTCAAGCTTTGGGAATATGTCCTATTTGTGGCCTGTGGCTCCCCATGCTGTGTCCGCAAAGCACAGCTGCTCAACAGAGATCTCCCTTCAGCGCAGACCCTTCCTCCTAATGTTTGTTGAAACGTACTGAATAGAATTAAATTTACTGTCAGAAGAAGAAAAAGCACGTTTAAAAAATTCTTTAAATAGAGACAGTGTCTCACTCCATCACCCAAGCTGGAGTGCAGTGGTGCAATCATAGCTCACTGTAACCTCACGCTCCTGGGCTCAAGCGATCCTCCCAGCTCAGTCTCCCAAGTAGCTCTGACTACAGGCATGCACTAGCTACGTTTAAAACTTTTTTTGTAGAGACAGGGTCTTGCTATGTTGCTCAGGCTGGTCTCAAACTCCTGGCCTCAAGGAGACTTCCTGCCTTGGCCTCCTACATTGCTGGGATTACAGGGGTGAGCACTGTGCCTGGCCAAAAAATCATGTTTAATAATTTACATTTGGTGAAAATAATCGGTTTCCTTGTGTATAGCAGAAGTTAAAAGGATTTTGGAGGAAGAAGATTTGAGCAAGATGTGACTCAACCCCTCACAAGCTTCTGACCTCAGGCCTCAGGACTATTGAGGAAATGAAGCAGAAAAATGACCAGAAGTTCTCTGTGACACATGCCTCACTGTGAACATGCTGCTGTTGTTGCAATTACTGAAAATGATGGCCTTAGTTATAAATAGCTCTTGAAATGTATTCATGGACTCATACAATATTACCTCTAGAGGAGGGATTTTATTATTTTGTCTGACCTCCTGCTTAAGACAAGAAACTCTTCTAAAGCATCATAGTAAAACTGAAGGGCCTACGCCATGCCAAGAAACTATATCAGTGTATGTAAATGTCAGGGGGTCCATTAACAACATGGCTCGCAGTTACACCTCATCCCCTCCTCTGCTCACCTTCTGAGGGGCTCTGCATGGCACAGGCTCCATACAGACTGTCTACTTGGGAGGAGAGTGTGGGATGGCGTCATGGAAACTTGTTCTTCCAAATCACAGTGGAGGTGAATCTCCAAAGAGAGCCTTCTGCAGTGACAGGGAAACCTAAAACACCATGTGGAAGGAACCTCCAGAATCACGGATTCCTGGGTTTTTAAAACATTTTTTACTGTAACTCATAGTTAGAAACACGTCAGATGTCATTACCCAGTACACACACACAAACACACACAATTGGAACAACAGTCTAAGTACACAATGTTTACATTACTAAGTACAAGACAGCATATTCTGATCTGTTTTGTTTCGTTTTTAAAAAACTGTTGATAAAAACTCTAAATTGATTCCACCACCTACTAATAGATTGTGCCTTGAGGTTTGAAGAACATTAATTCAGTCTAATCCTCCCATTTTACAAATGAAGAAACTGAGGCTGGAAAAAATGAAATGACGGACATTTGACTATTCCCTGAATACACGGATGTCTACAGCATGACAGCAACAAGACCCCAGGCTTCCAGAGCCTCAGCATGGCCTTGCTTCAGTGGCCCCTATACCTTCTCCTGTCCACGTGTAGAGAACTAATATTTCCTATTTCTATTTTAAAAGAGAGGAGGTTAGATGAGCCTTCCCTCCTTCTCACCTGCCCTGACCTGCCCCCATTGCTATGGCTTCACATACTAGTGACCGCAGAAAAGAGCACCCTATGGGGAATGTAGGGGTCTTCTTCTCCTCAGATCTTATGTTGGTGGGGATTTTTTTCTTCCAATTAGTTAGCCAACCCCTGAGAAAGATCACCTGAAGCTTGGCCTCTGAAAATTAAGATAAAAGATAGTTCTTTTCCATGGGGAGAAATGGGATGTGGGGAGAATCCTACAGATAACTGGTCCATGACTAACCCTGGTTGGTCAAGCGCCATTTGGGCCAACTGGGTAGCTATCTGGAAGTGTGACAACCCCGACCCCGGAACTAGTGTGATGGATTTCAGAGAAGCAAAGCATCACCTATTTGCCCTCAGGCAAATGGCTTCCTCAACCTTCTCATCCTAAGACCATTCTACTCCTTCCTCTCTCCCTTCTTCCTGACTTAGATGAGGGGTAAAGGGTGTGTATTTTTCAAATAATAAACTCCTTTTGAGATTGGCAGTATGTTACATACAGAATATACAGAAACCGTCATTGCCTGGTCCTGGTTATTTAAAGGAATCAGGAAAACAAATACAAAAACAAAATCAAGAATATCTTTTTGTTGGCTGTATTTCCACAGGCCATATTTTTGAACATGAGGTAGAAGGCTGTGGATACATAAAAGAAAAGAAGATGGTTAGAGTAGACAGGCAAGTTGACTGCTAGCCATGAAAAATGTATGATTGGGAGGGTTTTTTTTTTTTCTCTCTCTCTCTCAGTAAGAAAAATATATACTGTTGTTCTAGGGAGTTCGATCTGTTTTTCCTTAGAATTCCACAACATTTCTCTCAATTCCCCTTTCTCCTTCCCACCTGTCTTCCTACTTCTTCCCCACCTACCCTCAAACAATAAGACTTAAGATCAAGATATTGAAGTTGAGATATAGTCTAGGACAGGAGCCAAAACCCCTACACTGGCAGATTAGAACGGGAGATCAGCTAGTACTGGTGGAGATACTGTGTCTTATCTCTCTTGGCTCTGACTCCAGCACAGTTCCTGCCTGGAACTTGAAAGGTGCTCCATAGAAACATATAGAATAAATAAATGGCATATATAATGTAAGAACAAGCAGAAGACCTGAAGAATATCAGCTCAGAATCTGGATTCCAGACTTCAGGGTCAGAATCAGGAAACCAAGAAGTACAATGAGAAGAGAGTACTGAGCTAGACTCAGAATACATAGATGGTCACAAGTCAGAATCAAGAATGGTGGAAAACATGCCATTTTAACATGCTAGCCAGGGAGAAACACAAAATGGGTTTCTCCAATTATATGACAATTGTACCTGTATGACAAGTGACAACAAATTGGCTTAGCATCAGTAAACAAGAGTTTTCAGAGAAGTAAACTCAAGGTGAACCTACAGCTACTCCAAAACCATGCAAAATTAAACTACATTATTACAAATATAACATCTAGAATTGTGCTTCCCAATGTGATCACCACTGGCCATATGCAGCTATTTAAATTTAAAATAATTAAAGTAAAATTAGACGTTCAGGTCTTCATTCTCATTAGCCGTATTTCAAATGCCCAATAACCACAGGCGGCTGGTGGTTATGACTGGACAGCACAGATACAGAACATTTTCCTCATCACCAAAAGTTCTATTAGACAGCACTGGCGTAATGAGCAGTAATGGTGACCCTCTGCTCTGGTGTATTCAGTCAGCCCTGCACATCACTCTAAGTGAAGCAGGGACCAAAAAAAAAAAAAATCAGAAGAGGATAACTACAAAGCTAAAACACATCATTTGTGAAATAGTTCAAAAGACTAGAGATATTAAGCCTGGAGTAGAGGAAAACTCAGTAGGGGATGTGAAGATTATCTTCAAATATTGGAGGACTGGCAGGGGGATAAGGAAATGGTATTGTTACAAGTGACGTAAGGGATAGAATTAAACCCATGGATCAGAGTTAGAAGGAAAAAGATTGCTATCTCAGCAGAAGGAAGAACTCCTTCTCCATCAGAGCTGTCCAAAGTCAGGGTAGACTGCCTCATAAAGGAGTGATCCGCCATCCTGGGGATCTCAGGCAAAGGCTGAGCGTAGGCCTGACAAACAGGTAGGACAAAACAGACACAGACAGGGTGCGATGGTTCACGCCTGTAATCCCAATGCTTTGGGAGGCTGGGGCAGGAGGATCACTTGAGCCCAGGAGTTCGAGGCTGCAGAGAGCTATGATTGTGCCACTTCACTCCAGCCTGGGCAACGGACCAAAACCCTGTCTCAAAAAAATAAAATAAAAATAAATAAAAAAACAACTTGTGGAAAGAAGGAATTTATTTATTTATCAAATATGTCAGGCAGGAGGGGAAACTTCAAGCGTGAGTGGGTAGACTAATCTTTGAAACCCTTTCAAACTCTGAGAACTTCTGATGCCTCTGATTGAGATTCAACCACTGGCTGAGAAATTCTGGAGGGTGAAGTAGGCAAAGGGCCTGGACTCTTGAACAAGATCAGGTGCAAACTCAAGAATATGACAGGCGAGAGAGAGCTCCAGAGCAAAAGAGAGAAGAAAACAGTCATCAATTAAGTGGAATTAAGTGAACCAGAGGGACAGAAAAGGAGGTACAAGAGGAGGGAGACATCTTGAGAAAAAAGAAAGATTAAAAGACTTGGAGTGTGAAGGAAGAATGGAACAAGTGTGGGAGGTTTGTGACAAAAGGCACAAATAGAAGCTTCGATTTTGACTCTTCCCTGACTCAGACAGCTCTTCATGAGACAGTTTCTTAAATAGGAGTAGAAAAAATATGATGGGCTATGTAGCCAGAGAGCTTGATAAAGGGAGACAAAAACAGATGAATAAAATAAACACAACACATTACAAAGCTTTTAAAATACCAAAGTGGAAAATATTTGAACACCGCCACCCACGGAGACAAAAGGATTTCATCTTCTACTGCCCACACACCTTCCAGACGTCCAATAGTCTAATAAAAA
>NW_012110474.1:4084885-4088323 GCF_000951045.1 Mandrillus leucophaeus
AACAGACGAGGTCTCATTATGTTGCCCAGGCTGGCTGCTTGAACTCCTTTGCTCAAGCAATCCTCCTGCCCTGGTCTCCCAAAGTGCTGGGATTACAGATGTGAGCCACTGCAGCGGCCATATTGGGAACTATTTTGAAATGAAGATTGTATTGGTTTCCTGTTACTGCTGTAACAAATCCCCACAATGTACTGGCTTAAAATAGCACACATTGATTCTCTTACAGATTTGAAGGTCAGCAGTCTGAAGTCAGTCTTATTGGGCTAAAATAAAGATGTTAGCAGGGCTGGTTCCTTTTGGAGGCTCCAAGGGAGAATCTGTTCCTTGTCTTTTCCAATTTCTATTTATCATATAATGAAATGTATTTAATTATTTTAATAAAAAAATAGATCCTGGCCGGCACAGTGGCTCACGCCTGTAATCCTAGAACTTTGGGAGGCCACGGTGTATGGATCATTGGAGGCCAGGAGTTCGAGACCAGCCTGGTCAACATGGTGAAACTCTGTCTCTACTAAAAATACAAAAATTAGCTGGGCATGGTGGTGTGCACCTGTAATCTCAGCTACTCAGGAGGCTGAGGCAGGAAAATTGCTGGAACCTGGAGACAGAGGTTGTAGTAAGCCAAGATCAAGCCACTGCATTCCAGCCTGGGCAATAGAGCAAGACAAAAAAAAACAAGGAAGGAAGGAAGGAAGGAGAGAGAGAGAGAAAGAAAGGCCCTTACCATTTATGATGAGTTTAGTCTCAAAGGAATCTTTCTGTTGGAAAACCTAGCTGTACTATCAGTTTCTACAATAGTAGTACATGTCTACACCACCTCATAGCTTTGAGCAGTAATTGTAGTCATAAAGCATTTGTGAGATTTTAAGATTAAATTTTGACTCCTTTCCAACTAACTCATTCTGAAATGTGGGGAGGACTGTTAAATCTTTCTGCACTGTGGTTTCTGGCCACATTTAAGTCTGGGCTTTCTTCCCTGACCTGGCACAAATTAAGAGTGATATGGACTTTTATAGTCAATCTTTGAAAACTTTCTATTAATTATAGAGATATATATATATCCAATAATGGCCACTTTTTATGATATAAGAATTTGAGGGAGCAAATTTGGCACAATGATTGTCAGTCTCTTGAAACTAGTAAGTCTCAAAACTAGACAAGGTAATTAATTTCTAGATTAGATACTAATCATCATTGTAGCTTCCTGAAGGTCAACAGGAGAAAGACAGAAGCTCACGTAAGCACCAGCGTAAGGTTATAATTTAACTAGTAGTTCTCTTTTGTGATGACCACATTCCTACACAGAAAAGGAAATGTTTGTTCAACAGTTTAATCTGTCTCATTTCTTACTGTGGATTTGAAGAGATTTACCGTTGAGAGGCAATTGTGCATTTTTCTAACTCCAGCTCCTTTCTTAAACTTTAGGATGGAGCTCAATTCACAAAGTATATCAAAGGAGGGGGTCTGATGATATGGTTGTAGTCCTTTGCTCAACCATAGAAAGATTCAGTCACCACAGTCACATGGTTATGAAAAAAGTAAGGTTTAGAACATGAAGTTACCAGTCTCTGAAATAATCAAGGAGCCCTGTTTAGTGCTGTACTGAATCACACAGATCCCTTCTTAGTTTTAAACCCAGACTGTCTCCAGTTCTCACATACTGTAGCTTGTTTAGTGCCTATGTTGTCTCAGTGCCTATCACTTCCTGCTCCTTATTCATTCAACAGTCATTTTTGAGCACCTGTTCCATGCCAGCCAACATATTAACATGTTGGAAGAATAACAAACACATTGTAGTGTTGTGCCGTTTACAAGCCACTTTTACAAACACCATATCGTTTGGCAATGTAATGTGAGCTATTCAAAGTCAAGAACCGAGACCCATTCATCCTTGCATCATCTGGGACTTAGTTTGGTGCCTGCTTAATGCTCATTTGTTGAATGAATGAATAAATGGAGAATAGAATGAATGAATGAGTGAATACAGAAAGCCTCATATCCCTAGTCTATGCTATTAGTTTTCATAGGATGATCAAACAATTACTTTTCTCTGCAACTCTTTTTTACCCTGGAAACACTTTGTGCTTCCTACTCATTTCTTTCTCCCCTGTAGAGCAACGCCTCCTAATGATGCCCAGAGGCAGCACCCCAGCTCCGCGCAAGTCCCTAGACTTGCTGCTGCCTCTGCTTCTTTGCTGAGGCTGTTCCGGAGGCTAATGATCTCTGGGTGAGGGGTCACACTGTGTCAGCCCCATTCCCATTCTGGCCTCTTTTTGAAACCAACCAACACTTTATGGACCATGATACAAACTGTATCACTCCTATTACTACTGTTGCAGAATAATTTTAATTGGGATTTTTAAAAGCTGTGTAACAAGACTTCCCTTGTTAACTTAGAAATCAAGAAAGCAACAAGCCAAGAAATCTAGAAAACAGTGGTGGAAACCATAAGCCAAGCTGATGCGCATTTAGTACTCAGGATGAGATCAACAGGCAGAATCAGAGAATGGATGGCATCCAGAGATTGCTAAAAATATTTCAAGCAATACTCTACTAACTTTGCAAACAGAATGCTCTTTTCCTCTTTTCCCTTGTATTAAAAAGATAATCAGGCCAGGCACGGTGGCTCAAGCCTGTAATCCCAGCACTTTAGGAGGTCAAAGGGGGGTAGATCACTTGAGGCCAGGAGTTTAAGACTAGCCTGGGCAAAATGGCGAAACCTCATCTCTGCTAAAAATACAAAAATTAGTTGGGTGTTGTGGCTCATGCCTGTAATCTCAGCTACTCAGGTGGCTGAGGCATGAGAATTGTTATGAACCCCGGTGGCAGAGGTTGAGGGGAGCAGAGACCGAGCCATTGCACTCCAGCCTGAACAAAAGAGTGAGGCTCTGTCTTAAATAAATAAATAAACAGTACCGGCTGGGTGCGGTGGCTCATGCTTGTAATCCCAGCACTTTGGGAGGCCGAGGTGGGCAGATCATGAGGTCAGGAGATCGAAACCATCCTGGCTAACACGGTGAAACTCCATCTCTACTAAAAATACAAAAAATTAGCCGGGCGTGGTGGTGGGCGCCTGTAGTGGTGGGAGGCTGAGGCACGAGAATGGCGTGAACCCGGGAGGCGGAGCTTGCAGTGAGCAGAGATCACGCCACTGCACTCCAGCCTGGGCGACAGAGCGAGACTCTGCCTCAAAATAAATAAATAAATAAATAAATAAACAGTACCTTCCAAATCACCACAAATTTTTAAAACAACCCCAAGCACAGATAAGACTTCAAAAAAAAAAAGCAAGGCCCTCCTTTCCTGCCTACGCTGGCAGTGGTCCAGTTTCTTGGTGCACTCATCCAACAGCTATCTATTGAGCTTGCTTGTTGGGCACTCTTGGGGATGCAGTGGGTTGTTTTGTTTTGTTTTGTTTATAAATGACAGATAGGGATT
>NW_012110474.1:4090238-4096021 GCF_000951045.1 Mandrillus leucophaeus
TGTAGTGTTGTGCCGTTTACAAGCCACTTTTACAAACACCATATCGTTTGGCAATGTAATGTGAGCTATTCAAAGTCAAGAACCGAGACCCATTCATCCTTGCATCATCTGGGACTTAGTTTGGTGCCTGCTTAATGCTCATTTGTTGAATGAATGAATAAATGGAGAATAGAATGAATGAATGAGTGAATACAGAAAGCCTCATATCCCTAGTCTATGCTATTAGTTTTCATAGGATGATCAAACAATTACTTTTCTCTGCAACTCTTTTTTACCCTGGAAACACTTTGTGCTTCCTACTCATTTCTTTCTCCCCTGTAGAGCAACGCCTCCTAATGATGCCCAGAGGCAGCACCCCAGCTCCGCGCAAGTCCCTAGACTTGCTGCTGCCTCTGCTTCTTTGCTGAGGCTGTTCCGGAGGCTAATGATCTCTGGGTGAGGGGTCACACTGTGTCAGCCCCATTCCCATTCTGGCCTCTTTTTGAAACCAACCAACACTTTATGGACCATGATACAAACTGTATCACTCCTATTACTACTGTTGCAGAATAATTTTAATTGGGATTTTTAAAAGCTGTGTAACAAGACTTCCCTTGTTAACTTAGAAATCAAGAAAGCAACAAGCCAAGAAATCTAGAAAACAGTGGTGGAAACCATAAGCCAAGCTGATGCGCATTTAGTACTCAGGATGAGATCAACAGGCAGAATCAGAGAATGGATGGCATCCAGAGATTGCTAAAAATATTTCAAGCAATACTCTACTAACTTTGCAAACAGAATGCTCTTTTCCTCTTTTCCCTTGTATTAAAAAGATAATCAGGCCAGGCACGGTGGCTCAAGCCTGTAATCCCAGCACTTTAGGAGGTCAAAGGGGGGTAGATCACTTGAGGCCAGGAGTTTAAGACTAGCCTGGGCAAAATGGCGAAACCTCATCTCTGCTAAAAATACAAAAATTAGTTGGGTGTTGTGGCTCATGCCTGTAATCTCAGCTACTCAGGTGGCTGAGGCATGAGAATTGTTATGAACCCCGGTGGCAGAGGTTGAGGGGAGCAGAGACCGAGCCATTGCACTCCAGCCTGAACAAAAGAGTGAGGCTCTGTCTTAAATAAATAAATAAACAGTACCGGCTGGGTGCGGTGGCTCATGCTTGTAATCCCAGCACTTTGGGAGGCCGAGGTGGGCAGATCATGAGGTCAGGAGATCGAAACCATCCTGGCTAACACGGTGAAACTCCATCTCTACTAAAAATACAAAAAATTAGCCGGGCGTGGTGGTGGGCGCCTGTAGTGGTGGGAGGCTGAGGCACGAGAATGGCGTGAACCCGGGAGGCGGAGCTTGCAGTGAGCAGAGATCACGCCACTGCACTCCAGCCTGGGCGACAGAGCGAGACTCTGCCTCAAAATAAATAAATAAATAAATAAATAAACAGTACCTTCCAAATCACCACAAATTTTTAAAACAACCCCAAGCACAGATAAGACTTCAAAAAAAAAAAGCAAGGCCCTCCTTTCCTGCCTACGCTGGCAGTGGTCCAGTTTCTTGGTGCACTCATCCAACAGCTATCTATTGAGCTTGCTTGTTGGGCACTCTTGGGGATGCAGTGGGTTGTTTTGTTTTGTTTTGTTTATAAATGACAGATAGGGATTCTGCTAGGTGCTCAGGGAAGGAGACAACACTTCAGCTGAGACTGAAGGATGAGCAGGAACAGCACATGCAAAGAGCCTGAGGTGAAAGGGACTGGGCTGTTCCCCCACCCAAGAGACTACAGAGGGAGGGGGTTTGAGAGGAGATCCGAAATGAAGGCAGGAGCCAGATGGTAGAGATCCTAAGGTCAGCGGAGGCAGCTGAGTATGATTCTGAGCACGAGGAGAGCCACAGGAAAAATAGATTTTCAGGTTCTGATGTTTTTCTCTGTGCCACATACAGTGACATGAGCAACATCAAGGTCCAATGGCCTCCTAAGTGGCACAAAAGTTATTGGCCGCCCCCTTAGCCTCGTTTATTTGGATGCCACTTTAGAGGATTAGCTAGGTCAATATGTCTGTTACTTTACTAAACACTTCTTTTATGATAAAGTTGTGCCAGGTTTTACCTACATGATCACATTAAATCTTCACAAAAACCTTTCTTTAGCAAGGTTGCCAAAACCATCTTCAGGTCTTCTGACAAGAGAATTCAAAGACTTCCCTATTCCAGTGCACCTACAGGTTGTTCCTATTTGAGATGACATTCCGATAAGGCAGTGGGAGGAGAGTCAAGATGAGGATCTGCACCCACTGCTGCTGCAACATCTCTCACCGCCAAGGCAGATAAAGGAGCTTGCAGATTTTGATCAGGAATAAAAGTGTACTCCTTCACTCAGCACATAATTATGGGCACTAGAGATATGAAAACAGCTGGAGCACAGCCCCAGTCCTTGTCATTAGTCAAGTTAGATGGAATCTAGTAAGAGCTCATACCTGTTACCCCTTTTAAAAATTTTCTTTTAGTATTTTGAGTTGCTGCTTTATGGTGCCACCTTTTTAATCACTCCTTCTCCACTGACACCCTCACATATTTTGGGATAGCTAGTGGGTGAGCCGCACAGGGAGAGGGAGAATTGTGTCATGGGCACAACACACCTGGTGAACACGCCCCAGAACCACGATGCATGAGATCAGGTGAAAATTAAGATCAAGGTTGATCTTGCTGGAGAACGAAAGACAGGCTTGGCCAGGCACGGTGGCTCATGCCTGTAATCCCAGCACTTTGAGAGGCTGAGGCGGGTGGATCACGAGGTCCAGAGATTGAGACCATCCTGGCCAACATGTTGAAACCTTATATCTACTAAAAATACAAAAATTAGCCGGGCGTGGTGGCGGGCACCTGTAATCCCAGCTACTCGGGAGGCTGAGGCAGGAGAATCGCTTGAACCCAGGGGGCAGAGGTTGCAGTGAGCCAAGATCCCGCCACTACACTCCAGCCTAGTGACAGAGCAAGACTCCGTCTCAAAAAATAAGAAAAAGAAGAAAGAAAGAAAAAAGAAAGAAAGAAAGACAGGCTTGGCCGGGCATGGTGTCTCACACCTGTAATCCCAGCACTTTGGGAGGCCAAGGTGGGCGGATCTCCTGAGGTCAGGAGTTCAAGACCAGCCTGGCCAACATGGTGAAATCCTGTTTCTACTAAAAAAACAAAAGATTAGCTGGGCGTGGTGGTATGTGCCTGTAATCTCAGTTACTCAGGAGGCTGAGGCGGGAGAATGTTTGAGCCCAAGAGACAGAGACTTGAGCCAAGATTGCACCACTGCACGCAAGCCTGGCCAACAGAGTGAGACTCTGTCTCCAAAAAAAAAGGTCAGGGGAGAAATAGTACCTAAGTGATTGGGCGGTTGTAAGGACTGGATGAAGTGGTATGCAAAGCAACTAGTTTAGAGCCTGCCAGATTGCAAGTGTGCCCCAGAGAATAACAAAGGAGACTTGGACGTGGAGGAGAGGAGCCTACACACCACGGTGCCTTGGAGGTACAGGAGAAGATACATATGGTCTGGCAAAGATTGGTTCCATAAAGCCACACATGAAGCAAAGTTCACAGACTCATGCACTGTCTTGTACATATGCAAGCCTCAGGTCAGAGGGGAAGTAAGGAGACCCTTGGCACCACTGGGAGAGCTGTTCTCTCAGACCCCTTCCCCCTTTCCCTGCCCAAATTGTCACCAGCGGCAACTTACTGACAGCGCCCACAGCATCCACTGGGAGGAGATCTGGGAGCCTGGGGTCTGTTGACTTGTTCTATGAAGGTGCTGTCCCTCTCAGCCCTTATGGCCCACTTCATTCATTCAGCTCCATGAGGGGAAAACAAGACACTGAAGCTGGGCCTGGTGGAACAGAGTGTGGCCCAGGAGCAGCCGACTTTGGAGTCTTTAAACTATATTTATAGAATGTCTGTGACAATGTACAAGGACAGAGGCCCTGCCCTTGACCTGCTATGGATCTGGCACAGTAGATACGATGACACCAAACAGTACAGGTACCTGGGGAGGACAAACAGAGCACTGGGACTTGGGTGGGGGAGAGAGGGAAGACTGACTGCACCCCATTGAGGGGGCTGGGGAGGCTACAGGAAGCAGGTGGCTTCCGAGTAAATGGGAAGGGAGGGCATAAAAATCAGAGACTATTTTCCAAGCAGCTTAGCTTGAAAAGAAAGAGAGAGCAAGATGGCATTAGCTAGAAAGAAGAGACGGCTGAAGGCCCAGGGGGCAGCTCCCCAAGGGGCTATGGTGCTGAGCTGGCCTGTGCAGAGGGACAGCTTGTCCTGCAATGTGGGAAAGAGGAGTGTGTTTAGTTCTAAGTGGACGTGAAAAGGAAGGAGGGGCAGGTTGTTCAGATCCTTCAAACTCTGCAGCTCAATTTTTTCCGTGAAGTAAGGAGTCGATTCCTGAGAGTCACGAGGTTCCGTCGGGTGGGGCTTGGGGAGAGCAGGGAAACTTTCCAAGCCTCACTGAAGACCACTGATGGGCATGGGGAGCTCAGGTGCGACTGGAGAGAACAGAGGTTTTGTTGTGGTCCTAGTCCACACAGCAGTGTGGTTTCTTTCAGACAGAAGCCTATGCATCCTCATGGAGGGAGACAGGTTGCAGACAGAGGATAAGAAGTCGGAGGAAGAGATGATAAGGTTCAGGTCATCAGCTGTGTGAAATCAAGGCTAGATAGGAATGTCCGGCCAGGTGCAGTGGCTCACGCCTGTAATCCCAGCATTCTGGGAGGCCAAGGGAGGGGGCTTTGCTTGAGTCCAGGAGTTCAAGACCAGCCTGGGCAACATGGCAAAACCCTGTCTCTACAAAAAAAATACAAAAACATTAGCCAGGATCAGTAGGTGCACACCTGTGGTCTCAGGTCCTTGGGAGGCTGGGATGGAAGGATTTGTGAGCCCGGGAGGTGGAGGTTGCAGTGAGCCAAGATCATGCCACTACACTCTAACCTGGGTGACAGGATGAGACCCTATCTCAAGAAAAGAAAAAAAAGAAAATGTCTAAAGTCATCAGAGGACCAACAAAGTAAGGAGGCAGTCAGACTTCAGGTCCCCAAGAGGGAAGGAGAACATGTGAGAGGAGTGAGAAGGTGATAGCTGGAAAGACATTGTATTAGATTGAAGAGTGTCCCCAAAAGCTCATGTTCACCCAGAACCTCAGAATGTGACCTTATTTGAAAATAGGGTCTTTGAAGATGTAATTAGGTAAGATGAGGTCACTCTAGTCTGGGATGGGCTCTAAATCCAATGACTGGTATCCTTAGAAGAAATCAGAAACACAGAGATATGCACACACACAGGAGGGTGCCATGGAAAGATGGAGCCAGAGTTGAGGGTGATGCATCTGCGAACCAAGGAATACCAAGTGTTGCCAGGAACCACCAGCAGCTGGGAGAGAGGCAGGGAACAGGTTCTTCCTCAGGGCCTCCGGAAGGAACCATCCCTGCCAACAGCTTCATTTAAAATTCCTAGACTCCAAAAAGCTTATCCACCACGATCAAGTCGGCTTCACCCCTGAGATGCAAGGCTGGTTCAAGACACACAAATCAATAAATGTAATCCATCACATAAACAGAACAAATGACAAAAACCACATGATTATCTCAATAGATGCAGAAAAGACCTTCAATGAAACTCAACAGCCCTTCATGCTAAAAACTCTCAATAAACTAGGTATTGATGGAACATATCTCAAAATAAAAAGAGCTATTTTTGACAAACCCACAGCCAATATCATACTGAATGGGAAAAAGCTGGAAGCATTCCCTTTGAAAACC
>NW_012110474.1:4097446-4104839 GCF_000951045.1 Mandrillus leucophaeus
ATCCCATTACTGGGTATATACCCAAAGGATTATAAATCATTCTACTATAAAGACACATGCACACATATGTTTATTGCGGCACTATTCACAATAGCAAAGTCTTGGAACCAACCCAAATGTCTATCAATGATAGACTGGATAAAGAAAATGTGTCACATCTACACCATGGAATACTATGCAGCCATAAAAGAGGATAAGTTCACGTCCTTTGCAGGGACATGGATGAAACTGGAAATCATCATTCTCAGCAAAGTAACTCAAGAAGAGAAAACCAAACACCACACATTCTCACTCATATGTGGGAGCTGAACAATGAGAACACATGGACACAGGCAGGGGAACATCACACACTGGGGACTTTTGGCAGATGGGAGGCTGGGGGAAGGATAACATTAGGAGAAATACCTAATGTAAATGATGAGTTGATGGGTGCAGCAAACCAACATGGCACATATATACCTATGTAACAAACCTGCACATTGTGCACATGTACCCCAGAACTTAAAGTATCATAGTAAAAAATAAAAAATAAAAAAAGAACTCCTAGACTCCAGAACTGGGAGAGAATAAATTTCTGCATTTCAAAAAATATTTATTTATTTATTGAGACGTGGTTTGGCTCTGCTGTCCAGGCTAGAGTGCAGTGGCACAATCTCAGCTCACTGAAACCTCCACCTCCTGGACTCCAGCCATCCTCCCACCTCAGCCTGACAAGTAGCAGGGACTACAGGTGCATGTCACCATGCCCGGTTAATTTTTGTTATTGTTGTTTTGAGACAGATTTCACTCTTGTTGCCCAGGCTGGAGTGCAATGGCGTGATCTCAGCTCACTGCAACCTCGACCTCCTGGGTTCAAGCCTCAGCCTCCCGAGTAGCTGAGATTACAGGTGCGGCCACCATGCCCAGCTAATTTTGTACTTTTTAAAGTAGAGATTGGGTTTCACCATGTTGACCACGCTGGTCTCGAACTCCGGACCTCAGGCAATCCACCGGCCTTGGCCTCCCAAAGTGCTGGGATTACAGTTGAGTCATGGTACCCGGCCAATTTCTGCAGTTTAAGGCTACCCTGTGGTATTTTGTTATAGCAACCTTGGGAAGCTCACACAGATATGAAGAAGATGGTTGTTGGAGAGTTGGGGTTGATGGCGGGCAGTCTGCTCAGTCCGGCTGATGCTTTGTGATTGCTGTGAGGGTGAAGATGTCAGCAGATGCTAGAGAGATCCTACGGGGTGGACTTGGTGGGACTTGGCAACTCATCAGATGCTGAGCTGGTGGGGGAGGGGACGTGTATAAAAGAGGCAAAGATGACTCCATTCACAGCTGCTGCCTGAGAGACCACATTCCTCCTGATTTCCTGGTTCTGGGAATGGCAGTGCCATTCCCCCAAGGGAGATGATGTGGTCTGAGAAGATTCAGGAGTCTTGTTGTCTTCCTGGAGAAGGACTGGAGGAGGGAGCCATCCTGTGGAGTGATGAGTGAGTTTGTGGTGAGGAAATGGAGGTGGTAAGAGATGATGATTGATATGGTTTGGTTATGTCCCCATCCAAATATCAACTTGAATTGCATCTCCCAGAATTCCCACGTCTTGTGGGAGGGGCCCAGGAGGAGGTAACTGAATCACAGGGGGCAGTCTTTCCCGTGTTATTCTCGTGATAGTGAGTAAGTCTCCCGAGATCTGACGGGTTTATCAGGGGTTTCCGTTTTTGCTTCTTCCTCATTTTCTCTTGCCACCACCGTGTAAGAAATGCCTTTTGCCTCCCACCATGATTCTGAGGCCTCCTCAGCCATGTGGAACTGTAAGTCCAATTAAAACTCTTTTTCTTCCCAGTCTTGGGTATGTCTTTATCAGCAGCATGAAAACGGACTAATCCAATAACTTTGCAAATTTAGGACTGAAAAAGAGGAGGTTAATTTTCACTAGGTCAGAAGGAGGCATGTTCTTTGAATGTCACTGTATTTTCGCTGCCGGAGGGCTATCTTGTCCTCAAAAAGGTAAATACTACTCTTTTTTTTTCTGCTCCCATCTCTGATATAGCACATTGAACCATGTCTCTGCATCATAAACTTGGATATTATAATCGTCTACCTGAATCTGAAACAGACAATGAAACAGGATTGGAAGAAGGCTAAAAGGAAGGGGTGCATGTCTGTGACCATGTCTTTGTGTGTGTGAACATGCATGTGTGTGCATGCATGTGCATGTGGGGAGGGGAGGGGGAGGAGTGCTTAGAAACTGGGCATCTCATCCCAACAATGCCCTTTGCCACACTTGTGTTGTCAGTTTCTCAGGTGATAGCTCCCATCCTTCACCTGTCCCTACTCAGCCCACATGATGATCATCCTATGGAGGTGTGACGATAGCAGTTGCCCACAGGAAGTCCTGGGCCTGGGTCTCCTCTAATCAGCAGGGTCTGCAGCTCCAGAGAAGTTGGTTAACCACAGTCAAGGTCGGGGGTACCTCCTCTCCTGCTTCTAGATCACAGCCATGGCTCCTCCTACTTCTTTCTTAATTTTTTTCATTTTAATTTTTGTGGGTACACAGTAGGTATATATATTTATGGGGTACATGAGATATTTTGGTACAGGCATGCAATGCGTAATAATCACAACATGGAAAATTGGACATCCATCCCCTGATACTTCTACTTCTTGTCCTTACTGGAGAAGGACCTGTCTTCTAGTGTTGTGTTGTGTCTGAGTCTGACCGCAATTCATTGTTGCTTGTTTTTTGTTGCTGTTTTTTAGGAAACAGGGCCTTCCTCTTTCCCCCAGGATGGAGTGCAGAAGCGCCATCATAGCTCACTGCAGCCTCCAACTCCTGGGCTTAAGCGATCCTCTCACCTCAGCCTCCTAAGTAGCTAGGACTACAGTCACGCACCACGATCCTTGGCTAATTTTTAATATTTTTTTGTAGAGACAAGGTCTCACTTTTTTTCTAAGTACAACCCCTTGGCCTACATTCCTGGCACGGAAACAACAGGCTGGTTAAAGCTAATACCTTATTGTAATGGAGTCCTGGAGATCAAAGCCAGAGGATCAGGGGCAGCAAATCTCCAAGAGCCCGAAAGGCATTTTTCCTTCCAGCACAATTTTGACCCCCATCCCCTGTTTGTTCAGACGCTTCTTAGCTGTAATATAATCCTCTGGCTCCAATTGCAGCCTAATGCAAGGAAAGAATTCATGCTTATTTATTAAACCTTTACAAAGAGTAGAGTTGAGTGGGATGAAAATTAAGAACAGAATCAAATCAAAGGTTTAGCTGTTTTATCATGCATACCATCATCCACATAGCCCAGATCTGCTGATTGAGAGACAAGGGGAAAGAGACTGCCTCTCAAACCATTGAGGTAACCTTGAAAAGGTGAGTAGGAGATCACTAAGTATGAAAAACAGCACTGTTCAAAAGTACAGAGTTGTACAAAGTACCCAGTGGTAAAGAACAGATTTTGTTTGGAGGACATTAAGAAGCGGAAGGCTGGTCTAATTTAGGCTGTGTTAGAGAATGCAGCCAGAGAGACAAGCTGGGAATATATTATAAACACTCTCTTCTACCGCAAAAGAAATTTGGATTTTTTCACATGAATGGAATTGTTAAGGAGGAGAGCTGAGAGTCCTTAAGTAGGCGAGCTGCTGGATCAGATTTTTATTTGTAAACGACAGATTCTACTAAAGGCTGGGAGACTGAAAGGTAAAGAATGATAGGCGGAGGGTATGGAGAGAAGGTGAGAACTGGCAGAACAGTGGGAGGGAGAGAGGGGTCGAGGGAGAGGAGAGAGTCAAGGTGAACGCCAAGATCCTGCCGGGGGACTGGGTGGGTGGTAGTGCTATTAACAGAGATGGGGAGTACAGGGTAGGCAGCAGGCTCGGCAGGGGAAACACATGCTTACTTCAAACCTGTTTAATGTACTGGTTGCTCTCCAGAAGACACCCAGGAGGTAGGGGACTTTAAAACAAGAGGTAGAGGCTAGGGACATTTAGCACAGATGGGGACACACCTACAGATGGAGAATCAAAATGGACCCTACCAGCCGGGTGAGGTGGCTCACGCCTGTAATCCCAGCACTTTGGGAGGCCAAGGCAGGTGGATCACCTGAGGGCAGGAGTTCGAGACCAGCCTGACCAACACGGCAAAACCCCATCTCCACTAAAAATACAAAAATTAGCCAGATGTGGTGGCGTGCACCTGTAATCCCAGCTACTCAGGAGGCTGAGACAGGAGAATCGCTTGAACCCGGGAGGCGGAGGTTGCAGTGAGCCAAGATGGCACCACTGCACTACAGCCTGGGCAATAGAATGAGACTCATTCTCAAAAAAAAAAAAAAAAAAAAAAAGGACAAGGAGCTAAGTGTGAACTTATGAGCTACCAACTAGAGAGAACTTAGAATGGGAGGTGATCCAAGCCGTGAGAGCACAGTAGATGAGAAAGCTTCGAGGAGGAGGTGTATGCAGACAGGCTCACCTGACTCTTCCACAGCACACAGACAGCTGTGGTGAAGGTGGAGAAAAGGCCCCAGATGGAAGCAACTGAAATCCTTCCTCCTTTGTTTGACTCTGCCCACTGCCTTGCAGCTTCATCTCTAGTCCAGATATTTTTTATCTTATTTCTTTAGAGATGGGGTCTGGCTGTGCTGCCAAGGCTGATCTAGAAGTCCTAGGCTCAAACAATCCTCCTGCCTCACCCTCCTGAATAGCTGGGATTGTAGGTGGGACTGCTCCACCATACCTGGCTTCTAGTCCAAATCTAGCCCTTTCCCTGACAAGGAGAGTAAAGACCATGTGAGTAGGTTAGTCTGCCTCTGGGCAGCTCAGTTGCTGCAACCTGGGAAGAAAAAAATACGGTCATGTGTCACTTAACAACGAGGATACTGTAAACTAAAATTAAAATTCCAAGTCTCCCAACAGACTGAATGGACCTTCCCTCTCAGCCAAGGGTCTTCCAAAGAAACCCAAATAGCTAGTCCAGGCCATGATGGGAAGGGGTTGCTGGGCATGCCTCATTATACACTCTTCCTTTCAAAGTTTACACACAACTGATCACCATTAACATTAAAATAGAGATCTTAAGACTGACAGAAGGCTGGGCGCAGTGGCTCACCCCTGTATCCCAGCACTTTGGAAGGCTGAGGTGGGGGGATCACCTGAGGTCGGGAGTTCAAGACCAGCCTAACCAACATGGAGAAACCCCATCTCTACTAAAAATACAAAATTAGCCAGGCATGGTGGCACATGTCTGTAATCCCAGCTACTAGGGAGGCTGAGGCAGGAGAATTGCTTGAATCCGGGAGGCAGAGGTTGCGGTGAGCCAAGACCGCGCCATTGCATTCCAACCTGCGCAACAAGAAACTCTGTCTCAAAAAAAAAAAAAGATACTATAAGCTATGTTATTATATATGTCTCACAAATATTACTTTTAGGAACTACATTAATTATTTTTGTTACATTTGTTATGAAATAATGTATTCTGTTATATTTGTTATGAAATAATTTATTTGACTAGATTATAATATATATGGTAAGAAAGTTCAAAATGCAGAGTTGTCCCTCCCCATTCACAGGGGATTGGTTCCAGGATCCCCTGAGGATACCAAAAACCTGTAGATGCTCAAGTGCCTGATATAAAATGGTGTAGTACACTCGGCAGATACGGAGGGCCGGCTGTTCACAAGAAAGATGTCTCCCCGCGTTCCCATCCCTGTCTTCCAACCACCCAGCTCTCATCAAACAGGGGATTGAGCTAGAGGATTGAGCTAGGGCAGAAGACTGTTTCACTAACTAGGAAATTTCTGGAAGCCCAGGAGGAAAAGGCCATGGCAAGGTGATGGTAGGGCGGTGGGGGTGGGGAATGTTTATTGGCTCTGGTCACAACATCCTTGGATCAGCCCATCTGCATTTGAGGCATTGGAGAGATGGAAGGCTGGGGAGATGGGGGGCAGTTTTCTAGAGCAACTGGACTTGCACAAGCCAGCGAGAGGACTTGCTCAATCCTCTCATCAAACAGTTCTGGTCTGTTGTGTGTACTTCCAGAGATATTTTGTGTATGTGCAAAATGAATTTACAAATACGTATTCTTCCTTCTTCTCCCCCTAGTGGCAGCAGACTATGCACACTCTCTGCACCTTATTTTTTTCACCTAACAGTGTACCCTGGAGCCTGTTCCAGATTGCCTAATTAAAGCAGGCAATTGGGAAAGCTTTTATTAGAATAGCAATTTCTTTGCAACAACAAATAGTGGCTCTCCCAGAGGCATCCAGATCCTCCCTTGAGCCAAAATGACAGGAAGCAAGTGACCCACCTACCAGGTCTGCCCATGGAAACCAAGAATACCAACTCTGAGATTCCTGTCTCTTGCCCACAGTGTGGGGATGCTCGAGAGGCAGAAATAGATCTTGTTAATAAATGGAGGCAGCATGTCCAGAGAAAACAAGACTGAAGAATGAACTTCGCTCCAGAAATAGGTTGCTTTTGCTTTCTGTCTCCTGCACGCTGGCTTGTGCAAGTCCAGTTGCTCTAGAAAACTGCCCCCCCATCTCCCCAGCCTTCCATCTCTCCAGTGCCTCAAATGCAGACGGGCTGATCCAAGGATGTTGTGACCAGAGCCAGTAAACATCCCCCTCCCCCATCGCCCTACCATCACCTTGCCATGGCCTTTTCTCCCTGGGCTTCTAGAAATTTCCTAGTTAGCGAAACAGTCTTCTGCCCTAGCTCAATCCTCTAGCGTTTTAAGGTGTGTGTTACCTTAAATCGGATCAACTAGCCCATGTGTTGAATACTCAGAAAGGCACTAAAAATCTAAGATTTGACATAATAATGATAATACTAAGAGTCCTATAAAGAGGAGGATTGTTGAAGAGAAATGTGGATGGCAGCCTGAAGTATTTGTTGGGGACAAACTTTTCCTATTTGCCTAAACTACTAAGAACCATCTCCACTCCCCGCTTGACCCCAGACAAATGGAAAGGGTGCGTTTCTCATGTTTACCGTGTTGAGGAGACCCTAAGAGCCACATTGTATGGCTCTGCGTTTCAAGGAACATACAGTCTCCTATATGCCACGCACAGGGCCAGGCACTATGGATACAGAGATGAGCAAGGCAGGGGCTCATGACCCAGGAGGTAAGATGAGACATTGGCACGAAAAATCAACTAGACAGGGAGGGTTAATGAGTACAAAAAAAAAAAAATAGGATGAAAAGACCTACTATTTGATAGCACAACAGAGGACTACAGTCAATAATAACTTAACTATAAATTTTATTTCCTTCTTTTTGAGATGGAGTCTCACTTTGTCACCCAGGCTGGAGTGTAATGGTGTAATCTCAGCTCACTGCAACCTCTACCTCCCAGGTTCAAGCGATTCTCCGATTCTCCCGCCTCAGTCTCCCAAGTAGCTGAGA
>NW_012110474.1:4105655-4109581 GCF_000951045.1 Mandrillus leucophaeus
CCGCCACCTCGCCCGGCTAGTTTTTTGTGTTTTTTTAGTAGAGACGGGGTTTCACTGAGTTAGCCAGGATGGTCTCGATCTCCTGACCTCGTGATCCGCCCATCTCGGCCTCCCAAAGTGCTGGGATTACAGGCTTGAGCCACCGCACCCGGCCTGAAATTCATTTTTTATTGTGGTTTACAGACACAAAGTTTGAAAACAACTGATATCACAGTAAGGAGTCACCAATGTAAATTTGAGAAACCTGGAAATAAATCCCTCAAAAGTACAGGATGTAGCACAGAGGAGGTGCTCCAAAAATGTTTATTGAGGCTGGGCACGGTGGCTCGCCTATAATCCCTGTACTTTGGGAGGCAGAGGCAGGCGAATCACTTGAGGTCAGGAGTTTGAAATCAGTCTGGCCAAGGTGGCGAAACCCTGTCCCTACTAAAAATACGGAAATTAGCTGGGCGTGGTGGTGCACACCTGTAATCCCAGCTACTTGGGAGGCTGAGCATGAGAATCGCTCAATCCCAGGAGGCAGAGGTTGCAGTGAGCCAAGATCATACCACTGCACTCCAGCCTAGGTGACAGAGCAAGATTGTCTTTAAAAAAAAAAAAAAAAAAAAGTTTATTGAGGCTGCACAGGCTACAGGACTTTAAGATAAGGCTTATTAAAGCAAGGTGGACTCAATGGCCCTGAATAAGTGAGGGGAAATTCTTGGTATCCATGTCGAGGCTGCTCAGGCAATGCATTTTATATCGGGAATTCCTCTACTTTGCTCTGAGTTAACTGCCAGCACTTGTCTAGGTCTTTCTCATCTCTGCTATGGACCAATGAAAAGGCCTCCAAACTGTTAGTCCCACTTCCACTCCAGCCCTCCATATCAGCCAGGAGTCTGCTCAGCTGTAACAGGAATCCCTACCTCAGTGGTTGAAACAAGTAGATTTATTTTTCTGATGTAACAAAAAGTCTAGATGTGGACAGACTAGAGCTTATATGGCTGCTCAAGAGTGTCATCTGAAAACCAAGCTCCTATATCTGCCTGCTGTGTACATATATATACACACACACACACACACACACATAGATATATGTGTATATATATACATATATATGTGTATATAGGCATGAAACTTTCACCCTCATGGTTGCAAGATGGCTGCTGCACCTCTAGGCATTGTATCCTTTTCCCAGGCAGGAAAAATGAGAAAGGGTATAGGACAAAGGCACATACCTTTTATCAGTAAAACAATAGCCATCACTGAGACTACTAAAGTCCTCTCAGTAGACTTCCAATTATATCTCATTAGCCACTTATACTATCATTGGCCACCCCTGTGGCAAGGAAATAAGTCAATTTGCATTTTTGGCTGAATACATTGCTGCCTTCAACAAAATCAGAGTTTCGTTAGTAAAGAATTGATATCTGGGCAGGGTATGACGGCTCACACCTGTAATCCCAGCACTTTGGGAGTCCAAGACGGATGGATCACCTGAGGTCAGGAGTTCAAGACCAGCCTGGCCAACAGCTGAAACTCTATCTCTGCTAAAAATACAAAAATTAGCCACATGTGGTGGTGTAGGCCTGTAGTCCCAGCTATTCAGGAAGCTGAGGCAGGAGAATCACTTGAATTCAGGAGGTGGAGGTTGCAGTGAGCTGAGATTGTACCACCAACTCCAGCCTGGGTGAAGGAGCGAGACTCAGTCTCAAAAAATTAAAAATTAAAATAAAATTTTAAAAAAGAATTGATAGCTGGAAGCGTCTGCCACATCCGCTTCAATATAGTCTCTGCTTCAAACCCTTAAATGGTTTTCCACTGCTTTTAAGAGTAAATTTGAAATCCTTAAAGTTATCCTAAGTGAAATAACTCAGAAAAACATTTTTTAAGTAAAAATAAAAATTTAAAACTTAAAAAAAAAAAATAGGCCAGGTGTAGTGGCACATGCCTGTAATCCCAGCACTTTGGGAGACTGAGATGGGAGGATCATTTGAGGCCAGGAGTTTGAGACCAGCCTGAGCAACATAGTGAGACCTTGTGTCCCCCAACCCCACAAAAAAAAATTCATATGTTGAAACCTTAACTCTCCGTCCCTCAGAATGTGACTATTATTGCATATGGGGCCTTCAAGGAAGTAATTAAGCTAAATGGGAGTCTTTAGGGTGGGCCCTAATCCAATCGACTGGATCCCTATAAAAAGAGGAGATTAGGACATACAGAGAAATACCAGGGATGTGCAGGTACAGGGAAAAGACCATGTGGATAAGGCAGGAGAATAGGGTCTGGAGGCAGGGAACCCAAGGCCAATTCATGCTGACTTCTTATAACTAAATCAAAAGGAAGACCTCCACTTTCCACACCTAAGTAATAAAAGAACTGGAGACTACTCACTTTGCAAACTGCCCATCCAATGCGTGGCAGATGGAATATTGAAAGTACCTCTGATTGGTTGCTTTCTGCAACTGATCAGATGTTTGCATAGGAGTGTGACTTGTAACTTCACTTCAGCTTCTGATTGGTTGCTTACCACAACCTTTCAGACTGATTGCAGGCCATGTCTTCCTTTGCATAGAAGTGTAACTTTGTAACTTCATTTTAGTCTCTGAGTGGCTGCTTTCCACAACCAGTCAGAGGTTTGCAAAGGGTGTAACCTTTGTAACTTCACTTTACTGATTGTGGGCCACTACTTCATTTGCATGGGGTGTACACCAAGTGGCCAATGGAAAACTTCTAGAGGATATTTAAACCCCAGAAAATTCTGTAGCTGGGCTCTTGAGTCCCTGTGCTTGGCCTGCTCCCACCCTGTGGAGTGTACTTTTGTTTGCAGTAAATCTCTGTTTTTATTGCTTCATTCTTTCCTTGCTTTGTTTGTCCATTTTGTCCAATTCTCTGTTCAAAATGCCAAGAATCTGGATACCCTCCAACAGTAACATGGAGACACTCAGAGAAGGTGGCCATCTGTAAGCCAAGGAGAGAGACCTTGGAAGAAACCAAACCTGCCAATACCTTGATCTTGGACCTCCAGCCTCCAGCTGTGAGAAAATAAATAAAATAAATTTCTATTGTTTAAGCCACCCAGCCTGTGGTATTTTGTTATGGTAGCCCCAGCCGACTAACACAGTTGCTTAAGAGAGCTGGGTGTGATCTGGATCCCCGCTAACCTAGGGTTCACTCTTTCGCCATTCTCCTTTGTTCATGGCCCTCCACCCACACTGGTCTTCTCTAGTTTCTAGAAGGTCAGCCCCATTCCAGGCTCTGGAGCTTTGAGTGCACTGTTCCTTCTAACTAGAGCTGTGTGCCCCCTGCTTTTTAAGTGACTGGCTCCTTCTTATCCCACAGGTTTCAGCTGACATATCATTTCTTCAGTATCTTCCTGACCACCCTGTGGAACAGAAGTGTCTCCCTCTACCTGATATTCTATCTCTGGCCATGGTTTGTTTCTTTATAGACTTTTATCGTGATTTGTAATAATTTTGTTTACTTTTGTCAAGTCTTTTGTTTGTCTTTCCAATAGTAGACCTTAAACTCCCATGAGGGCAGAAACATGCCTGCCTTATTCGCTGCTCTGTCCCAGTGGCCTAGCACATTCTAGACCTTCAAAAATAATTTCTGAGGGAATGCAATGTGTGTCATCCGGTATTTTCTGTTGCTTAAATTTATTATTTATTTATGTATTTAGACAGGGTCACACTCTGTTGCCCAGGCTGAGTGTGGTTGTGCACTCATGGGTCACTGCAGCCTCGACCACCTGGGCTCAAGTGATCCTCCCATCTCAGCCCCCTGAGTAGGTGGGACTATAGGTGCACAACACCATGCCTGGCTAATTTTCTTTCTTTTTTTTTTTTTTGAGACTGAGTCTCGCTCTGTCACCCAGGCTGGAGTGCAGTGGCACAATCTTGGCTCACTGCAGCCTCTGCCTCTTGGGTTCAAGCGATTCTCCTGCC
>NW_012110474.1:4115001-4116491 GCF_000951045.1 Mandrillus leucophaeus
ACTCTTCCCTTTGCCCTGTTTTTAAACTTTCTATTTCTACTAGGCAGCTTTTACCTATCACACTGGGATTTAACAAAGTATCTGAGGAATTAACTCACACTAATGTAGAAAACACTGGTGGCAATTTTCCATATCTTTTTTTTTTTTTTTTTCCCTCCTTCTTTGAGACAGAGTTTCACTCTTGTTGCCCAGGTTGGAGTGCAATGGCATGGTTTTGGCTCCCTGCAGCCTCCGCCTCCCAGGTTCAAGCAATTCTCCTGCTTCAGCCTCCCAAGTAGCTGGGATTACAGGTGCATGCCACCATGCCTGGCTAATTTTTGTATTTTTAGTAGAGATGGGGTTTCACCGTGTTGGCCAGGCTGGTCTTGAATTCCTGACCTCAGGTGAATCACCTGCCTTGGCCTCCCAAAGTGTTGGGATTACAGGCGTGAGCCACCGTGCCCAGCTCCATATCATTTTTTTAAAGGTCACCCAGAGGCAACAATGTTTTGATTCAAAGGAACAGTTCGTTAGTGAATGGATTCTCGAGAGGACTTCTGTTTTACATGCATTTATCTCTGCCATCTCTCTAGTCCACTCTAACAAGAGTAAAGAAAAGAAGACCCACGGCCAAAAGGACAAAGAGGCAAAGAAGAACAATCTAAACCCAAAGCAAGCAGAAGGAAGGAAATAATAAGGCTTAGTGCAGATATTAATGAACAGAGAATAGAAAAACAACAGAGAAAAATCAACGAAAGCAAAAGTTGATTCTTTAAAAATACCAACAAAATGGACAAAACCTTAGCAAGACTGACCAAGAAAAAAAGACTCAATTACCAAATCCAGAATTGAAAGAGGGGTCATTACTACTAATCTCACAGAAATAAAAATTGTAAAGCAGCCAGGCGCAGTGGCTCACACCTGTAATCCCAGCACTTTGGGAGGCCGAGGTGGGCAGATCACCTGAGGTCAATAGTTCAAGACCAGCCTGACCAACATGGTGAAACTCTGTCTCTACTAAAAGTATAAAATCAGCCGGGCGTGGTGGTGCACACCTATAATCCCAGCTGCTCAGGATCCCGTTGGCAGGAGAATCACTTGAACCCGGGAGGCAGAGGTTGCAGTTAGCCAAGATTGCACCACTGCACTCCAGCCTGGGCAACAGAGAGAGACTCTGTCTCAATAATAATAATAATAATAATAATAAATTATAAGGGAACACTATGAAAAACTGCATGCCAACACATTACACAGTATAATTTAGATGAAATGAACACATTTCTGGAAAGACACGAACTATCAAACCTGATTCAAGAAAGAATGGAAGGCCGGGCGCGGTGGCTCAAGCCTGTAATCCCAGCACTTTGGGAGGCCGAGATGGGCGGATCACGAGGTCAGGAGATCGAGACCATCCCGGCTAACACGGTAAAACCCCGTCTCTACTAAAATACAAAAAAGAAAATTAGCCGGGCGAGGTGGCGGGCGCCTGTACTCCCAGCTACTCGGGAGGC
>NW_012110474.1:4119047-4121618 GCF_000951045.1 Mandrillus leucophaeus
TTCTCCATGTTGGTCAGGCTAGTCTCGAACTCCTGACCTTGTGATCCACCCTCCTTGGCCTCCCAAAGTGCTGGGATTACAAGTGTGAGCCACCGTTCTGGGCCTTAAATTTATTTTTAACTATGTGTTGAATGAAAGGAGAAAGAGCAAGCCTGATTTTTCTAGATGGGGGATGGGTAGCAATTGGGCGCAATCATCACCCACATATATGTCCATGGGGCTCGGGGGTACCACACCTCTGCTTCCTCTAAACCATTTAATACCTTGATGATCTGCCAAGAACTTTGCTTATTAGTGGTTCCAGTTATGGCCTGGTGAGGGAGAAGGTTGAAAATAATTTGTTACTCATACATAATACGTCAGAATTCTATCACCTTCACTCGGCTACAGTACATCCACTCCAAACTCCACTAGCTCATTACATGAAGACATCCAAAAGCATTCAAACCCTTACATGTTCCCTTTGTCATAATTCAACAGCAAAATATAAAACGTGATAAACCAAGCTGTTTGCAAAGTTTTGTGGAGAGGAAGGTAATTCCAACCACCATGTATCACAAATGTTGAATTGTTCAACAGAGGATTACCAAATGGAAATTGAAATCTGCTCCACGTTTCTAATATCAAGCCAGGAGAGAAAAGAGTCTGTCATTGTCTCCACATCTAAGATGAAACCTGAGGACTCAGAGCAGCGATTGCCCTGGCTTGCCTGGCCATAAATACCTTCTTGACTAAAAGTCCATGTCCAAGCTGGGCATGGTGGCTCATGCCTGCAATCCCAGCACTTTGGGAGGCCAAGGTGAGTGGATCACTTGAGGCCAGGAGTTCGAGACCAGCCTGGCCAACATGGTGAAACTCCATCTCTACTAAAATTACAAAAATTAGCTGGGCATGATGGTGCAGCCATGTAATCCCAGCTACTCAGGAGACTGAGGCAGGAGAAACATTTGAACCCAGGAGGCAGAGGTTTCAGTGAGCCGAGATCATGCTACTGTACTCCAGCCTGGGTGACAGAGTGAAACTCTTGTCTCAAAAAGAATTTTTTAAATTAAAATTAAAAACAAAAGTCCATGCCTGCCAGACTGCTGGAACAATGAAATGTTATTTCAAAACGTCTAAGTTTATGCAAAAGACAACAGACTAATCCAAAATAAGGATATAACAAGGGTATTAACTTATATTAATAAAATCTATTTTATTTATTTATTTTTGAGACAGAGTCTTGCTTTGTCATCCAGGCACAAGTACAATGGCAAGATCTTGGCTCACTGCAACTTTCATCTCCTGGGTTCAAGCGATTCTCTTGCCTCAGCCTCCTGAGTAGCTTGGGCTACAGGCATGTGCCACCACGTCCGACTAATTTTTGTATTTTTAATAGAGACCTGTCTCCATGTTGGCCAGGCTGGTCTCAAACTCCTGACCTCAAGCAATCCACCCACTTCGGCCTCCCAAAGCGCTGGGATTACAGGCGTAAGCCACGGCGCCTGGCCTAAAATCTACTTTAAAAGTTTTTTGTGGTTTCTTCCCTGAAAGTTTCTAAGCTTTTGAACATATTTAAGGGGAGCAAAAATACTATGTTTGCATGTTTCAAATAAGTGAATAAAACATGGACGGAATTGACTAACTGTCTCAAGAATTAGATCAGGACTTTTGCCTCTAAAATAAATCCAAATATTAGTTTTCCTGTTTTTCTCACTTTATTATCATAAATGGGCCTTATTTTCTTTATTTCTTTTTTTCTGCATCTGCTTGCTAGGGAAATGTGTGCCTTATTTTAAAAGTCCGTTGTGTTCCTCGAAGGCTGTCTGCAAACTATTTTTGGAAAGTGAATCATGTAATATCTAAAGATATCAACTATTTTAGAGATCCTTATACTGAATTTTGTTTGCAATAGGAAGAAATATGTTTGTAATGTAAATATTCACTTTCTAGTTTTTCTGTGTTTGAAAATTCAGATTCTAAAGTCTCAGATTTATATGTCTCATAGATTCTGAAAGTTTTTCACTCTTAAAATAGTAAATAGCTGACAAAATACAAATGGCGTGATATAAAACACAGAAAGGAATCAAATCAGTGGGTGGAAATGTCTTAACTTTGTGCTGATTAAGGAGTAAATGCGAGAAAAACTGTTCTTTTCCTTTTTTAGCTTCCTCATCTTCCCTCTTATGTTTTCCTTCCCTCTCCCAATCCCCTACTTCAGCAAGTTCCCAAATTTTAAACAAGTCAGTCTCCTGTTTGGCAACTTTTCCTGACCATTCAGCAGTCAGAAAACAGGAAAGTTACTCTTCCCTTTGCCCTGTTTTTAAACTTTCTATTTCTACTAGGCAGCTTTTACCTATCACACTGGGATTTAACAAAGTATCTGAGGAATTAACTCACACTAATGTAGAAAACACTGGTGGCAATTTTCCATATCTTTTTTTTTTTTTTTTCCCTCCTTCTTTGAGACAGAGTTTCACTCTTGTTGCCCAGGTTGGAGTGCAATGGCATGGTTTTGGCTCCCTGCAGCCTCCGCCTCCCAGGTTCAAGCAATTCTCCTGCTTCAGCCTCCCAAGTAGCTGGGATTACAGG
>NW_012110474.1:4122728-4129561 GCF_000951045.1 Mandrillus leucophaeus
GAGGTGGCGGGCGCCTGTACTCCCAGCTACTCGGGAGGCTGAGGCAGGAGAATGGCGTGAACCCGGGAGGCGGGGCTTGCAGTGAGCTGAGATCCGGCCACTGCACTCCAGCCTGGGCAACAGAGCCAGACTCCATCTCAAAAAAAAAAAAAAAGAAAGAATGGAAAATCTGAGTATACTTATAACAACCAACCAGGCTGAATTAATAATAAAAGAAAAGTCTCAGCTTCACTGGTGAATTATACCAAGCATTTAAAAAAGAAATAATACCACTATGGTGTTATTCTGTGATAGTATTATAGCATGCAATTCCTCAAAATTAAAAATAGAATTACCATATAATCTGGAAAATCTACTTCTGGATATATATCCAAAAGAATGGAAAGCATGGTCTCAAAGATATATTATATTTCTTGTTCATAGCAACAATATTCAGAATAGTCAAAAGATAGAAGCAGCCGAAGTGTTCATTGAAAGATGAATGGATATACAAAATGTGATGTATACCTACAATGGAATATTACTCAGCCTTAAAAAGGAGGAAAATTCTGATGCATGGTATAACATGAATGATCCTGAGGGCATTATGCTAATGTGAAATAAACCAATCACACAAAGAAAAATACTCTATAATTCCACTTATACGAGGTACATAAGAGCAGTCAGAATCATAGGAACAAAGCCAGGTATGCATCTAAAGTCTCAGGTACTTGGGAGGCTAAGACAGAAGGACTGCTTGAGCCCATGAGTTTGAAGCTGTAGTGCACTATGATTGTGCCTGAGAATAACCACTGCACTCTTGATTGGGCAACATAGTGAGATGCTGTCTCAAAATTTTTTTTTAAACTATAGAAACAGAAAATAGAACAGTGGTTACTGGGAGCTGGGAGAAGGGGAAATGGGAGGTTGTTTAATAGGTATGGAGTTTCCATTTTGCAAGATAAAAAAGTTCTGGGCCAGGTGCAGTGGCTCACACTTGTAATCCCAGCACTTTGGGAGGCCAAGGCAGGTGAATCACCTGAGGTCAGGAGTTCAAGACCAGCGTGACCAACATGGTGAAACCCCATCTCTACTAAAAATACAAAATTAGCCAGGTGTGGTGGAGCATGCCTGTAATCCCAGCTGCTCGGGAGGCTGAGGCAGAAGAATTGCTGGGACCCGGGAGGCGGAGACTGCGGTGAGCCGAGATCACGCCATTGCACTCCAGCCTGGGTGACAAGAGTTAGACTCCGCCTCAAAAAAAAAAAAATTCTAGAAGCTGGTTGCAACAACAATGTGAATATACTTATCACTACTAAATTGTAAACTTAAAAATGGTTAAGATAGAAATTTTCATATTAGTGTATTTTACCACAATTTTTAAAAGATAAATAAATGATATAAATTCTTCACAAACTCTTCCAAAATATAGAAGAGAAGGGAACATTTCCCAACTCATTCTATGAAACTGGTATTGCCCTGATACCCAAACCAAAGACACCACAAGAAAGCTATGGACTAATATCTCTTACCAATAAGATGCAAAATCCTCAAAAAAATTAGCAAGTAGAATTTGGCAATATGTAAAATGGATTATACACCATGATCAAGTGGAATTTATCCCAGGAATGCAAGATTGTTTTAACATCCAAAAGTCAATTGATGTAACATACCACATCAATAGAGTAAATGGGCCTGTCTGCAGAATCCGCACCGACCAGCACCAGGCCCATGACACAGGGGTACTGGGACATCTGAGGGCTGACCCACACCATCTGCCTGCTCCAGCAATACACAGACTCAAGCTATGAGGAAAAGAAGTACACGATGGGGGGGTGCTCCTGACTATGACAGAAGCCAGTGGTTGAATGAAAAATTTGAGTTAGGCCTGGACTTTCCCAATCTGCCCTACTTGACTGATGGGGCTCACAAGATAACCCAGAGCAAGGCCATCCTGGGCTGCATTGCCTACAAGCACAACCTGTGTGGGGAGACAGAAAGGGAGAAGATTTGGGAAGACAGTTTGGAGAACCAGCTTATGGACAACCAAATGCAGCTGGCCAGACTCTGCTACAACGCAGATTTTGAGAAACTGAAGCCAGGATACCTGGAGGCACTCCCTGCAATGCTGAAATTCTACTTACAGTTTCTGGGGAAGCAGCCATGGTTTCTTGGGGACAAGATCGCCCTTGTGGATTTCATTGCTTATGATGTCCTTGAGAGAAACCAAGTATTTGAGCCCAAGTGCTTGGATGCTTTCCCAAACCTGAAGGACTTCATCTCCCAATTTGAGGGCTTGGAGATCTCTGCCTACACGAAATCCAGCCGCTTCCTCCCAAGACCTGTGTTCACAAAGATGGCTGTCTGGGGCAACAAGTAGTGCCTTGAAGGCCAGGAGGTGGCAGTGAGCTGCCCATACTCAACCTGCTGCCCAGACTGTGTAGAGCAGCTGGACTCCACACCCCAGCCCCTGCCTTCTTGTTCTTTTCTCCTGTTTATTCCCTTCTTTACCCCCAAGACTTTATTGGCCCTCTTCACTTCCCCTAAACCCCTGTCCCATCCAAGCCCTTTAAAGCCTCAGCTACCCATTTTCCTTTATGAACGTCTCCCTCCCAACATTACCCTTCCCTGCACTAAAGCCAGCCTGACCTTCCCTCCTGTTAGTGGTTGTGTCTGCTTTGAGGGGCCTCACTGGCCCCTCGCCTGTGGAGCTAGCTCAGCCCTGACGTCCCAGGGCTGCATGAAAGAGCAGCATTGACTGGTTTACAGGCCCTTCTCCTGCAGCATGGCCCCTGCCTTAAGCCTACCTGATCCAAGTAAAACCTAAAACACACAGACACACAGACACACACACACACACACACACACACACACACACACACACACAGAATAAATGTCAAAATCCACAGGATCATTTCAATAGATGCAGAAAAAGCACTTGACAAAATTTAACACCCTTTCATGATGAAAAAAACACTCAACAAAATAGGAATAGATGAGAATTTCTTCAACTTAATATAGGGCTTCTACAAAAAAACCCACAGGTAAGAGCATATTTAATGGTAAAAGAACTGATTCTTTTTCAGATGAAGCATCAAGACGAAATGAAGAACAGAACAAAGACGTCTGCTCTCCCGGCTTCTATTCAACATTGTGAAGGAGGTTCTAGCCAAGGCAATTAGGCAAGAATAAGAAATAAAAGGCACCCAGCTTGGAAAGGAAGAAATAGAAGTATCCTATTAGTTGATGATGTGATTTCACATATAGAAAATTCTAATGAATCCACTAAAAAACTGTTTGAACTAACAAACAAGTTCAGCATGGTTGCAGAATACAAGATTAATATACAAACAGAAATTGTATTTCTTTATAGTTGCAATAAGCAAACAGGTAATGAAATAAAGAAAATTCTGTTTATAATAGCATCAAAAAGAAAAACTACACAGAAATAACTTTAACAAAAGAAGTACAAAACTTGTACACTGAAACCTACAAAACATCATTGAAAGAAATTGAAGATTTTAATAAATGAAAAGATAATCTATGTTCATAGGACAGAACACTTAACATTGTTAAGATGGAAAAACTCTTCAAATTGAACTAAAATTCAATACAGTCCCTAACAAAAACCTTGGCTGATTTCTTTGCAAAAATTGGCAAGCTAATCCTAAAGCTCATATAGAAATTTAAGAAACTCAGAATGGTCAAAACAGGTTTTTAAAAAGAACAAAGCTGTAGAATTTACATTTCCCAATTCTAAAACTCACTACAAACCTATAGCAATCAAGACAGAGTGGTACTGGCATAAGGACAGACATATTGATCAACAGAACAGAATTGAAAGTCCAGAAATAAAGCCTCACATTTACTGTCAATCAATTTTTGACAAGAGCACACAACCATTGAATGAGGAAAGAATAGTCTTTTCAGAAGGCGGTGCCAAGACACTGGATATCCATATGCAAAGGATGAAGATGGACCCTGTGACTCACACCAGATACAAAAATGAATTCAAAATGGATCAAAGACTTAAATCTAAGAGTTAAAACTCTAAAACTCTTCAAAGAAAAGTCAGGAGTGAGTCTTTATGACCTTGGACTAGGCAATAGTTTCTTAGATATGACACCAAAAGCACAAGTAAAACAAAAGAAAAAATGTGTAAATTAGACTTTATTGAAACTAAAACTTTAGTCCTTCAAAGTACATCATCAAGAAAGTGAAAAGATTCCAATGCTCAACACCATTAATCATCTGATAAATGCAAACCAAAACCATATGAGATACCACTTTACATCCATTAAGAGAACTATAATAAAAATGGAAAATATACATAAGTGGACTTGTGTTATATGGGGAAAAAATGGAAAATAGCAAGCACTGGTGATGATGTGGAGAAACTGCAACCCTCGGCCGGGCGTGGTGGCTCATGCCTATAATCCCAGCACTTTGGGAGGCCGAGGCCTGAGAATCGCTAGAACCCGGAACAGTGAGCCAAGATCATGCCACTGTACTCCAGCCTGGACAACAGAGCAAGACTCCATCTCAAAAAATAAAATAAAATAAAATAAAGAAAAGAATTTGGCAATTAAAGAAGTGCTTTGTTGAGTTAGTATGCCACAAAGTTATATAGTACTAAAACTACGCCTGTACTCTTACCCAGCTTCTCCACAACTGAGGGAGATCATGGAAGGATGAAAGCAGTAGGTTTCTCATGGCAGGGAATAGGATTTTCTCCTTCCATTTTTCCTTCTCCCTCTTGTTAAATAAAATTCCCCTGGTTGCAACTCCCTAGTGAGAGGATTGATGACAATTGAGTTATTTTGGAGGATCCATCTTTAGGCAGATTCTGGTTGTATCACTGAAGCTGTGACTGGGATGTCATATATGAGAAGATATATAGAATGAATCTATAGGTACTGGAGGCTAAGTCTAAAGTATGCCTTGATTTGGCTTCCTAACCTAAAGAGGTTTTAAATGTCCATTCTGAGAGTTCTTACCAAAAGTTCCAGCAAAGCTTTGCAGCAGTAAATGCTATAGAAAAAGAGAAAAAAGTTCCCACAGGCTGGGTACAGTGGCTCACTCCTGTAATCCCAGCACTTTGGGAGACCGAGGCAGGAGGATCACCTGAGGTTGAGGGTTCAATACCAGCCTGACCAACATGGACAAACCCCATCTCTACTAAAAATACAAAATTAGCCGGGTGTGGTGGTGCATGCCTGTAATCCTAGCTACTCAGGAGACTGAGGCAGGAGAATCACTTGAACCTGGGAGGCAGAGGTTGCAGTGAACTGAGATTGCACCATTGCAATCCAGCCTGAGCAACAAAAGTGAAACTCTGTCTCAAAACAAACAAACAAACAAACAAAAAACAGTTCCAGCAAAGCAAACTTAAAAACAGTCTATGCGGTCAATCACTATTCTTGCTGCTCTTACGTAAATAACAAGGCCAACTTTGATGAGACTACCCTTATTTTGTAAACCCATTTGTCTTATTCTGATTCTTTTTGGTCGAAATGGGAGGAGTAACTGTAGAGAGAAAAACTGTTTCTGAAGAAAAGCTATAGTACACCTGCTATTAGGTTGTAGCTCTGCTCATCATTTTCAAGTTTTTCTTATCTTCCTGTAGACTGGACTAGATTCTAGAATTCTCTTTTCCTCCAATATCTGGCTACAACTCTCCAACTAAGAAGAACGGCTCTGTTCCCAAAGCCCTCTAAGCTGAAACCAGACAACTCGATGTAAATTTCAAGGGACGAGTGTCATTCCTGATGTGCGGGCCACACAGAGTTCACCAAAATGCCTGATACCATAACCAGAGACATTCAAACCGCAAACCAGGGAAAGAAGTTGACAACTTCATGCTGTAAACAGCTTTCCCCAAGGTGTCAGCACAAGACTGCCTATCATAAGACTCTTGCCCCTCTGAACTTGTTTTTTTTTTCCTTTTTTGCCCATCTTTTTCGCTTGGCACAGTCAGCAGCTCCTGCAGGCAATCTGATGAACTGTCATGTGAAATCCAAATCTTTACAGAACCTAAGAGCTTCTTTAATCCATCTAGTGGGTAAGTTTAGCAACATCTCTAAGGTACGTAACTGTTGTTCAAATTGTACTAGCGGTCCCTTTTATAAAGTTACACTTCTAGATCCACTTGTTCTCACTCCCTGCTTTAGTATAACCCAGTCATAGGATGCCAGATTTCCTATAGCTGTATAGGAGGAGTCTGTGCAGTTGATAACACTTGTTGTCCATGGGTAGAAGCATTGGGTATCGCAGAGACTCGGTTACAAAAAATGAACAGTCGCTTGGGTAAAACAAGTGGACTCCTCATCTGACTCCTTCTTTGATTTATTCAATTTTAGTTGGTTTGGTTCATGGGATCCTGGCTAAGGAGCTTACACCAAACTGCTGGTATTATCCTCCTGATAGTCATAATAGTGGTCTTCCTGGTGTGCTATATTCTCTCAAAGGTTTTAAATACCTACACGTAGCCATCCATTGAACATTGCCACCACGCCTGACTAATTTTTGTATTTTTAGTAGAGACCTCTCTTCAGCTAGAATAACAAAACTCAAAGAAGTATGTGATCATGAGGACACCACAACCTAAGAATGGCACATCAAGACCAGAAACGCAGAATGATGGTAACTGAGAGCAGTGTGAATGGCCTAAGTTTTGGGTGCACTCTCGTCTACGTGACAGCCTGACCCAAAGGGTGAAATTGTTTAAAAAAAAAAAAAAAAATTATAGGAGGCCACTGGTTTGGACTGAACTCCTGCTCTAGGTCCAACAGATCAAACCAAAATGGAGTCAGTCACGCTAAAGTTCCACATCACCAAACTGAAACTAAGTTGTT
>NW_012110474.1:4131260-4146085 GCF_000951045.1 Mandrillus leucophaeus
TGAAAACTTTCTCCATCTCACTTTCACTCATGAGTCATAAATATGCCTCTAAAGTTCTTAAAATAAGTGTAATTCCTTTTCCACTTGGTTTTCCACCAAATGTGTGGTGAAAACTATTACATCCTTAAGTCAAATACTTTGCTTCCTCAAGGACTTGACATTGACAGTTCTGAAATGTGCTCTCCCAAATTTTCACATACTAATAACTTGACATTCAGGACTCAGTTCAGTCCGTATGTTGCCTTTATTGAGAGCTCTTCCCTTGTCATTCTTGTTAAAGTAGGCCCTCTTGAGTCACTCTCTGTCTATTTTTATTTTATTTTATTTTATTTTTGAGATGGAGTGTTGCTCTTGTCGCCCAGGTTGGAGTACAGTGGCACGGGCTCAGCTCACTGCAACCTCTGCCTCCCGGGTTCAAGTGATTTTCCTGCCTCAGGCTCCTGAGTAGCTGGGATTACAGGCGCCTGCCACCATGCCCGGCTAATTTTTGTACTTTTAGTAGAGACGGGGTTTCTCCATGTTGGCCAGGCTGGTCTCGAACTCCTGACCTCAGGTGATCCGCCCACCTCGGCCTCCCAACGTGCTGGGATTACAGGCATGAGCCACTGTGCCTGGCCTCTTATATTGTTCTTATGTCACTTATCACTTTCTGAATGTATTCTATTTGTTTATATGTTTTACCACCTCTTTCCTTCCACTAGAAAGTGAGCCTTCTGGGGACTGGGAACATGTCTCTTGTTCATTCAGTTCCTTATGTGATCCAGGCATTCTATTCCTAGGTACTACCCCAAAGCAATGAAATCACTTGACCATACAAAGACCTGTAGCACGAATATTCATAGCATCTTTTTTCGTAACAGCCAAAAAGTAAAAGCAACCCAAGTGTCCATAAACAGATGAATCTATTAAAGATCTGTAAGAAATCCATATTATGGACTACTACCTACAGCAACCAACTACAGATACATGTAGCAACATGTATGAACTTCACAATATTCATGCTGAGTGAAAGATGCGAGTCACAAGAGTTCTTCTCTTTCATTCCATTTACACAAAATTCCATTAAACATAAATTAATTTCTAGAGACAAAAAGCAGATCAGCGGTTGCCCAGCACATGGAATGGAGGGAAAAAAACATATGAATTTTTTGGATGGGATGAAAATATTTTGCCTCTTGATTGTGGCAGTGTTTTCATAGGTATTCACAAATGACAAAACTCACCAAATCGTACACTTTAAACAGGTGCATTTAATTGTACATAAATTAGGCCAGGCACAGTGGCTCACACCTGTAATCTCAGCACTTTGGGAGGCTGATGTAGGAGGATTACTTGAGCCCAGCAGTTCGAGACCAGCATGGGCAACATAGTAAGACCTTGTCTCTATTTTTAAAATAAATAATTTTATTAATTTTATGTAAATTATACTCCAGTTAAGTTGATGGAATCAAATTTTGTTCAGTAAATACTTTTTTTCTTCAGGCAAATCATCCGTGCCTAATCTGACAGGGTTTGGAGATTTTTTGTTACATTCGCCATTACCAGGTAGCTCAATTTCTCCAAGGGTGGTGCCCAGAAATGGAACCAATATTATAGATATGAACAGGTTAGAGTATGTTGGGTTCCTGTTATATCTACTTTTTTATTACTGTACATTTGAATCAGGATTTCTTGTGTTTAGACTTCAAAAAATCTCATATAAATGATTTTAATCAGCCTGAAGGATCAACTTCTGTCAGTGCAGCTTAAATTTAGGGGGACGTTTCAGAAGCAGGCCTCCACCGATGTCTGACATTGGGTTTCTCCAGGGGCATTTCCCAACTGTAGAACAGTCTCCTTTATCCTAACTACCTGTATATTTTCCCCCAGGTTCTGAACTTTTCTTTGTGTCTTTTTTTGTCTTCATGAAAGCGGAAGATAACACCGTTTAAAGAGACAAAGGTCAATAGCAGCCCTGAGGCTGGTCAATAAAGATCTGCTTTCTGGATGCCATAGATGTAGTCAATCGTTCATCAATACTCTTTGGGTGTAGTTGTTTAAATTGCTATGAATTGGCCTGGGTGCTGACTAGTTACATCATTTCTCCATGTGATTGACAAGAATACTGTGTGACACTTAAGACATCTTGCTGAGAATCCACTAGATTAGGAATTAGAAGGCTTGAGTTCTAGGTCCAGATTTACCTCTTTAAGTTGTGTAACATTGGACAAGATTACTTAATCCAAGCCTCTGCTTTCTCGACTGGAAATTTTATACAAATACCACCTGCACTATTCAGTTTATAGAATATTTTAAATATCAACTGAAAATATCATGTGAAAATACTTTCAAAAAAAGATTGTGCGTATCAGCCAGGCGCGGTGGCTCACACCTATAATCCCAGCACTTTGGGAGGCCAAGGTGAGCGGATCATGAGGTCAAGAGTTCGAGACCAGCCTGGCCAACATGGTGAAACCCCGCCTCTACTAAAAATACACAAATTACCCGGGCATGGTGGCAGGCACCTGTAATCCCAGCTACTTGGGAGGCTGAGACAGGAGAATTGCTTGAACCCAGGAGACGGAGGTTGCAGTGAGCTGAGATCGTGCCACTGCACTCTAGCCTGGGTGACACAGTAAGACTCCATCTCAAAAAAAAAAAAGAAAAAAAAAATTGTGCTTATATTATTTATAATAATGTCAATAGGAAATGCCATTAATGTCCAACACGAGAATGACTAAAATAAATAACATATCCACATAATCAAATATTACAGAGCCATCAAAAATAGTGTTTAAAAAATAACTAGTGACACAAGAAACTGCTTACATATAACATTTATTTTAAAGAGCAGGGCAGACCAGGCGCAATGGCTCACACCTGTAATCCCAGCACCTTGGGAGGCTGAGGCGGGAAGATTGCTTGAGCCCAGGAGTTCAAGATCAGCCTGGGCAACATGGCAAGACTTCTGTTGTAAAAAATTAGCCGAGTGGTGGCATGTGCCTGTAGTCCCAGCTACTAGGAATGCTGAGGTGGGAGGATCACCTAAGCCTGGGAGGTTGAGGCTGCAGTGTGCAGTGATCTTGCCACTGTACTCCAGCCTGGGCAAGAGTGAGAATCTGTCTTAAAAAGAAATAAAGGGCAGGGCACCTAGTTGTGAACCCTTGGACAAGGGCTAATGATGGGAGCAGGTACAAGGGGACTTCTGTGGGTCTTTACAATATTTCTATTTCTTTTTCTTTTCCAACTTAGATAAAGGGGGTACATGTGCAGGTTTGTTACCTGGGTATACTGCATGATGCTGAGGTTTGGGGTATGACTGATCCCATCACCTAGGTATTGAGCACAGGACCCAACAGTTTCTGAACCCTTGGCCTCCTTGCTCCCTCCCCACTAGTAGTCGGTCCCCACTATCTACTGTTGCCATCTTTATGTCCATGAGTACCCATTGTCTAGCTCCTACTTACAAGTGAGAATGTGTGATATTTGGTTTTCTGTTCCTTGACATTAATTCACTTAGGATATTTCTATATCTTGATCTGGATAATGATTATGCAAGTGTGTTCACTTGGTAAAAATTTGTCATGTTTTGCTCATATGAACACTTCCATACATGTAGGTTTTAGCTATATATGTATTTAAAAATAAAAAAGCAGAACTCAGAATAAGACCACAGTTTTATTTTATGTATTTTATTTATTTATTTATTTATTTTTTTTTTTGTGACAGAGTCTCACTCTCTGTTGCCCAGGCTGGAGTACAGTGGCATGATCTAGACTCACTGCAACTTTGGCCTCCAGGGTTCAAGCTATTCTCCTGGCTCAGCCTCCTGAGTAGCTGGGACTACAGGCGCGTGTCACCATTCCTGGCTAATTTTTGTATTTTTAGTAGAAATGGGGTTTTGCCATGTTGGCCAGGCTGGTCTTAAACTCCTGGCCTCAAGTGATTTGCCCACCTCGGCCTCGCAAAGCAGTGGGATTACAGGAGTGAGCCACCGTGCCCGATACCATAGTTTTATTTTTAAATTTGGGGTTTTTAAAAGATATATATTTTAAATATTTTTTAGAGACAGTGTCTTGCTCTATCACCTAGGCTGGAGTGCAGTGGCAAAACCATAGCTCACTGCAGCCTCAGACTCCTGGGCTCAAATGATCCTCCTGCCTCAGTCCCCAGAGTAGCTAAGACTATAGGCATGCACCACTATGCCTGGCTAAATTTTTAAATTTTTTGTAGAGACAGGATCTTGCTATGTTGCCCAGGCTAGTCTTGAACTTCTGGCCGCAAGCAATACTCCTCAAATTACATGTGTGAGCCTCCATGCCTGGTCCTATTTTTAATTTTTTAGAGACAGGGTCTTGCTATGTTACTCAGGCTGGAGGACAGTGGCTCTTCACAGGCATGATTATAGCATACTAAGGCCACCTGGACTTAAGGCACTCTCCTGCTTCAGTCTCCTGAGTAGCTGGCGAAACCCCCTTTGCAAAAATTATAACTGAGGAAATTATGACAGTGAAAGAAATCAGACCTAAACGACTCCATCTTGCTTCTAACCTTTAAGCTGTCCTTGTTCACCCCTGGGCATAGGCCGAACTAACTTTGGGAAGGAATTCAGTTTATGGTTTGACTCTAAAACAAAATTGGTAATAGCTCTTTCCCGAAAAGACCCCCTTCTTGCCTGGGAACCAGTCTGCCTTTGTAGGACTAACAAATTAGCTAGAAGATTAGAAATTACAGTTTAGGGGTGATGCAGCCTTTGGCTCCAAGAGTCTGAACCTTCCCAAATTGCTCCTGGGGATAACATCGCCATTGTAAAGCTAAAGATCAGAGCTATTTTGCAGACCCTGAACTCGATGGATCAGCTGACACCACCCAGACAGTAATCTGGGTCAGCTAGTTCTGCCATCCCACCCAGGAACAGAAGAGAGCAAGAAAAATTCACTTCTGTCCCCTATGAGTCCATCTCCAACCTGACCAATCAGCACTCCCCACTTCCCAAGCCCCTACCCGCCATATTATCAGGGAGGCTGATTTGGGTAATAATAAAACTCTCTTCTCCCACACAGCCAGCTCTGCATGAATTACTCTTTCTCCACTGCAATTCCCCTGTCTTGGTAAGTTGGCTCTGTCTAGGCAGCCGGCAAAGTGAACCCGTTGGGCAGTTACACTGGGACCACATGCGCACCACCACACCCAGCTTAAAACTATGTATTTTTTTAAGTGGTAAGAAATACAGCAAAATGTTAATGATGGTATCTCTGGCTGGTGAGATTACAGGTGACTTTTATTTTCATCTTTGCAACTTTCCCTTTGATGATCAGAAAAAAGTGTTTGTTTGTTTGTTTTAAATTAGAAAAAATATTCCTTGTATTTGAAAGAAAATGCTTGGCCTGGCGTGGTGGCTCACCCCTGTAATCCCAGCACTTTGTGAGACCAAGGCAGGCGGATCACCTGAGGTCAGGAGTTCCAGACCAGCCTGGCCAACATGGCAAAACCTCGTCTCTACTAAAAATACAAAAATTAGCCAGGTGTGGTGGTGGGCGCCTGTAGTCCCAGCTACTCAGGAGGCTGAGGCAGGAGAATGGCGTGAACCTGGGAGGCGGAGCTTGCAGTGAGCCAAAACCGCGCCACTGCACTCCAGCCTGGGGTGACAGAGCGGGACTCCATCAAAAAAAAAAAAAAAAAAAAGAGAGAAAGAAAGAAAGAGAGAAAGAGAAGAAAGAAAAAGAAAAGAAATTGTAAACATATACAGTGTCAGGTGTTATTCCCAATGCCTGAAACATAATGCTTGATAAATGTGGAGTGAATGATTATTGCCCTGTGAAAGTTGGTCCATAAGAATTGGGTCATTCTCTTCAGATCCAACTAAAACAGAGTCGAGAAGCCAGGAGGAAAAAGCACTCAGGGTACAAAGCATTGCTCCAAGAATAGAGTTTTTGCAAGCCTGGCTGCTGAAACTGCTTGTTGTAAGCTGAAACCAGTTTTATCTATAGCTTCTGAGATAACTTGCTACAATTCTAGGACTAATTTTGCCCTCTGCTGTTGCTCACCAGTCAGAGCTCCCAGCTCCCCAAACCCATACTAGGGCAAATGAACTTTCTCAAAGAGCAATACATAACATTTCTGCTTTTTAATAAAACCTCTGGCCTTTTCTTTGTTCTTCAGACATTCCGAAGACCACCCAGTCTACATGTATGCCCGAACTTAATATTCTGAAACCGCCCCCACAGGGTTGACAAGAATTGCATGTCAGGTTCTGGCCAGAAATGTAGTTATAATTTAGCATGAATCAGGCTGCCCTTTGGCCCACTTCCTTGTTGCTAAGTCACATAGCACTAGATACTGACCATCTGCATCCCCACTGTATGATGGGCAGGATTTCTGACATCAGGATCGTAAGACTAAGAATTGACTTGCATTCCTATTGTTCCCACAGGGTCTCTGAACATTAGATCATAACACTTTTGTTTAAGGATCACTTAAAATGTTTTTCAGGGCTAGGTGTGGTGGCAAAACCTGAAATCCCAGCACTTTGGGAGGCCGAGATGGGAGGACTGCTTGAGGCAGAGTTCAACCCGCTTGAGGAACATAGCGAGACCCCGTATCTACCTACAAAAATATTTAAAAATTAGCTGGCCCTGGTGGTGTGCACCTGTAGTTCTAGCTATTTGGGAGGCTGAGTTTGGAGGACTGCTTGAACCCAAAGAGTTCAAGGTTGCAGTGAGCTAATCACACTGGATGACAGAGCAAGTCCATATCTCAAAAAACAAATACAAACAGATGTTTTTCAGACTCCGAATTCCAACAAAACAGCTGATGCCAACGAGTTTGAAGATCCCACCAGAGGAAGGGGATCAGCGTGAGAATAGTTTCTTCATCTCCGTGTCCTACGACTTCACTCTGCACTCTTTGATCAACTAACAATCTCTAAAACCCTAAAAAATCCTAACCTCAAATTCCTCAGAGTTGTATCTGAGGTTTCTTCCCATCTCTTTGTTCAAATTTTGCTTTTCTTTTTCTTTTTTTTTTTTCTTGAGACAGGGTCTCACTCTGTCGCCCAGGCTGGAGTGCAGTGGCATGATCTCAGCTCACTGCAACCTCCGCCTCCTGAGTTCGAGCGATTCTCCTGCCTCAGCCTCCTGAGTAGCTGCAATAAAAAGCTTGTACTACCATGCCCAGTTTTCGTATTTTTAGTAGAGATGGGATTTCGCCATGCTGGCCAGGCTGTTCTTGAATTCCTGAGCTTAAGCGATCTGTCCGCCTTGGCCTCCAAAAGTGCTGTGATTACAGGTGTAAGCCATCATGCCCGACTTCCTGGTTCAAATTTCTACGATTCTTCTTCTTTCTCTGTTGCAACCTGGTGTCCCAGCGTATTGACTTGCTGTGTGCCTCAGGCAACAAATTTATTATGGTTACAATTCTTTCTCCCAAGTAAAACAAATTTAGAGATTTGTCTCTACAATTTTGACTTCAATGCTCTATCTACCAGGAAAGTACCTGTTTTAAAAAACGAAATAGGTTAACACTCTTAGCTCTCAGGGAACCCAGGCTGGCTCCTACAATGACTATTTCCAATTCTAAGTAAGAGCTCATGAGGCACATACCTAATGATTTTTCTTATAATTTTGCCAGAGTCAAAACCAGAAGATATCTGTCACCAGTTCTCTGCCTCATTCTACATCCCCATAGTTCCTTCAAGATTAACTGAATGTGCATGTTTGGAATGGAGACTCAAAGTTATTTCAAGCAGCCTGGTGCTTTCCATGCCATATTTCACCCACCTTGAGGTTAGGATAGAATTACTTTCTGGAGCCCCACTTCCCAGTCATGATGGCCACTCCTCTCATTTTCTAAGAATGGAGATAACATGGGAATTTCATTAGCCGGTATTATGCCAGTTGCCTTATCAAGTCCCCTTTTAAAATTCTTTGTCATACTGCTACAAAACAAAGCCACATTGATTGCCCTTTGCATTTCTTTAGTCTGCAAACATTTTCACTCTTCTTAGAAAACCGTATTACTAACTGATGCTGCCCATGGTTTTATGCACTGTATCTTTTCATTGTCCGTTTAAATCTCAGCTGAGCTCTCAAGAGTAGCAGGCGAGGGCTGGGTTGGTTTCATTTAACGCCACACTGTTTCCCACAACACTGCCCTGTCTGCCGCTCCCACATACTCTGCTGCCCGTGTGGTGATGCTGCTTTTGAGGAGCTCTCATGCCACTTGAGCTTTGATTGATTTTTCAAGATTCTGTCTAATCCTTCCCCAAGGTGTCCCTTCACGGAGGAAGGTGCTGGGAGTAAAATTCAAAACATATTTGTGGCATTGACCAGCTTTGAGTGAGGAGCCAGATGGATGAAATGGGGCCTCATGGGGACAGTAAAGAATTCTCATGCTCTCCCAGTGCCATAAACCCAGAGCGGCCTCTGAAAGGCTAAGCTGGAGGGGCTAATGCAGGTGGTGTCATCTAAACTGATGTCTCTAATCAGTCAAGTCACTATACTATTTGCTTTGTCAGATAAGTGCCTCTGGGGAAATCAGGTCGGAGAGTGGGAAAATAAACTGTTTGCTCAAGCTGATGTGAATCTTCAAAATCTATTTCAAATGCAGAAATTAAATAGGCTGTGCTTTGCCTTTCAGGAACCTCCTTCAGAACTCAACCAGTGAGTGAGAGGGACAGAGGGAGTTACCAGAACACAAGCTCGACTTTAGCTTGGCTCTAACTCTGGTTGCAGGTTCCTCCTCCTACTCGATGATCTAGTGTCCACAGATGGTGCCTGTGCAGTCCTGAGTTCCAGCTGGGTCGGAGGGCATGCCTCACAGAGCCAACATCTGCCACTCTGCGTCTGTCGGAGCCCTCAGAAGGCTGGTTTTCAGTTTGAGGAATCAATCTCAATCCAGTAAAGCACTTACAGCTCAGGGGCTTTGATCTTTGCTTGGCAAATGCCCTAACTGCTGAGTTCTACATACTTTGCCATTTCTCCCTTATCTGCCTTCTTTCATACAAGCTCCAGCTTGTATGAAACCAGAGCCAGAGTTTTCTCCATGTTTGGAACCCACTTTCTGATTCCTTGAGCATGGGTGAGAGGAATGGGGGTGGGGATGAGATGGGTTGGGGAAGGAAGGACAGAAGTTTAATGGAAAAACAAGAACAGAAATAAAATGCATTTATGGGCTGGGCACTGTGGCTCACGCCTGTGATCTCAATTCTCTGGAAAGCTGCAGTGGGAGGATTCCATGAGGTCAGGAGTTCAAGACCAGCCTGGGCAACATAGTGAAACATCGTCTCTACAAAAAAAACAAACAAACTAGCCCAGCTGTGGTGGCATCTGCCTGTGGTCCCAAGTACTTGGGAGGCTAAAGCGAGAGGATGGCTTGAACCCAGAGTCTGATGCTGGAGTGAGCTATGACTGCACCACTGCACCCCAGCCTATGCAACAGTGACACCTGATTTCTAATAAACAAAATGTATTTATGCTATATTTAAAAACTTTCTGAGCTGGGTGCGGTGGCATACACCTGTAATCCCAGCATTTTGGGAGGCCGAGTTGGGTGGATCACTTGAGGTCAGGACTCCAATTCCAGCCTGGCCAACATGGTGAGACCCTGTCTCTACTAACAATACAAAAATTAGCTGGGCACAGTGCGCATGCCTGTAATCCCACCTACGCGGGAGGCTGAGGCACGAGAATCGCTTGAACTCAGGAGGCGGTGGTTGCAGTGAGCTGAGTTCGCACCACTGCACTCCAGCCTGGGCGACAGAGCAAGACTCTGTCTCCAAAAAAATAAAATAAAAACTTTTTCTCAAAGAGCTCTGAAATGGAAAGAGTGCACAATAGCTTCAATTCAATGATGGCAAAGTTAAAATTCCTAACATGGTCTCCTGGCACACTCTGGATGATACGGGAAACACAGTGACATCCTTGCTGTTTTTAAACTTGAGCAACTCAAGTTGTTAGTATGAGAGGCAAATAATTAACATCTAAATGCAAGCTGACTTTCTTCTCACAGCTAGCATATACCTCAAGTCAGCCAGCCCATTTCATCTTCTTTTTCGAATAGCTTCTGTCAATGAATTCTCTACAATTTCATAATGTATATATGCTAGGATGCATTTGTCTTAAATGCAGTGATGTTTTGACTATCTCTAAGTAAAAGTGCATTCAGAACATAATGAAGCCCGTATTTTTTTGCACTGTCTCTTAATTTTATGGTGGATAAAGCACCAATTTCTGAAATTCAATACAAGCAAATCTTCCTTTGTTGTTCAGATCTTAGCAGTGGGTTTAGTAGTTTTAACTTCTTCCATTTTGAAGCTTTCCATTTTTAGCCTGAAGTAGCTAAACATATAAAGGAAAGGAAGGAGAGATCATCGAAGTAGCTAATCAGATAAATGAAAACTGACTTGAAGTTAGGCTTTATTCTCCCTTTCTTTTCTTGAATTGGATAATAACATCTCTACTTTGGATTATGTTCAATAACCAAGAAAACAAACAGCACTTAAAAAAAAAAAAAAAGAAACCCAAATTCCATGAAAAAATAGCTTGGTAACAGTATTAATATTCCAGAAAAAAAAATATAAGAAGTTTGGTATTTAAAACAAAACAAATAACCAAACTGCTTTCCTCATCTACCAAAATCCAACATTAAGTAACACTTAAAACAGGCAATTTACCACCTCCATTGAAATGAATACATAGTCTCCAATTTATATATGCTGTACTCTAAAGTAAGGACAACTGAAAATTAAGATGTGCTTTCCACAGAAAGTGATATAAATGGCAGCTCAAGAGTTCCAGATGGTTTAACGCTACAAGGTGTTCTCAACAAAAAGTCTTTGTTAGACTTCAGCAATACTATTTGGTACTTCTAACAGCAAATAGGAAGCATTCCAATACTTATTAGATCCTCTACCATCAGACACAGAAATTACCTAGAAAATAGAAATGTATTGCCAAATCTCAAACAAGAGGGCTACTGATTAAAACAAACAAAAACACCCTTAAGACATCTCACATACAGAAAACATGGCCGTCTTTGGGTTACGATTGGCTGATTTTCCAGTAGTGCTCGGGTAGGTCTTCCTGATAGAGGGGTCCGGGAATGGCAGGGTCCCATAAGCAGCTGGTGAGGAGGACCCACTGCTTTGCCTCCTACCAGTGAGGAGCGAGGATTTGGGGAAGGACTATGCATCCATCGTTCCTGATGTTCTTTTCATGGCTCCCCTTCTCCTCAGTTATTGTCCATCTACCTCCAGATGGCAGCAAACGACTTATTTTAGCCCTTTCTTCTCATTTAGATATAAAGTGCAAATGTCTGATTCAGATACAAGACTGTATGGTCTTCGGTTAAATGTATAATCAAACTAAAAGTATAAATGATACCAGCTCCCTGATTTTTCTGGCAAGAGGGAAGTAACAGCTATCTGGAGAGGACTAGGGAAAGCTAAGGAATGGATTCACAAGAGAACGGAAAGGTAAAAGGTAAAGCTGAGTGAGGCTCGAACTTTTGCTTAGTGCCAGCATTGTTGATCTGCACCTGAGCAAGCTCACATAAATGCATGTACACACAGGCACGGAGCTCTCTAACATGGAATTGAGGTGAAACCCTGTCTCTATAAAAAAATACGCCAGGTGTGGTGGTGGGCGCCAGTAATCCCAGCTACTCGGGAGGCTGAGGCAGAAGAATCGCCTGAACCCGGGAGGTGGAGGTTGCAGTGAACTGAAATCGTGCCACTGCACTCCAGCCTGAGCTACAGAGTGAGACTGTCTCAAAAAACAAAAACAAAAGCATTGGTACTTCATGTAACAAATTATGATTTGGGTATGTCTATACTTTTACAACATAACTGGCACTTGTATAAAGGAAATTCTTTGTCAAGGACTGAATCAAGGAACTTAACACCCTATTCTGGAAAAACAAGTATGCAATACTAGTAGGAGGAAGTAGAAAGCTTCTTTCTGTTTTCCTAGGCACAGGGCCTGTCTTCAAGAAACTTTCAAAACAGGTAGTTAGGCTTTGGCTGGCTTCTACACCATCTGCAAATGCCCAAGGCCTTCATGCAACCTTTAGCTACCTAGGGCTACCCGGTACCCTAAAGTGCCCTGCACCTTAAAACTCACCTGTTTTCTCCTTTTTCATTTCTGCCCCTATCACTGCCTTTCTGCTAGGTGCAGTGAACTAACACCTGTAGCTCCAGCTGCTCAGGAAGGTAAGGTGGGAGCATCACTTGAACCCAGGAGTTTGAGTCCAGCCTGGGCAACACAGCAAGACCTCACTGCTTTAAAAAAAAAAAAAAGTAGGGCTCAGTGACTCATGCCTGTAATCCCAGCTACACAGAAGGCTGAGGCGGGAGGATTACTTGAGCCCAGGAGTTCGAGACTGTAGTTAGCTGTGATTGTGCCACCACACTCCATCCTAGGTGACAGAACAAGACCCCATCTCTTAAAAACAAACAAACCAAAAATCACAGGCTTCCTCTCAGAGAAGGGGGGTGGGGCTCTACTTAGTAGCAGAGTCTCTTAATCAACAGTAGTGTAATGTATCAATAATCAGATACATCCCTTTCAGAGATCTATATTTTCAGCCACAAAGCTTAAAATCTCAATTGTCAACTAGTAGGATTTCCGGCAAAATAACAGAAAAGTAGAAAATAAAAATCAGGTTGTAGGAGGTTAACTTTCCAGGTAGTTCATATTCAACGTGTCTACACAGCTCCTGCGGGTCATTTCTGCTTTCTATGTCTTCCTTTAGCTAAGGCCAGAAATTCAAAAAATTCCATTGGTTATGGAGATCCCTCTTCACCCACCCATTCACTCAATGAGAAAGAACAATTTGTGGAAGGCAGGGGATATCACAAGAGAAAATGGCACATCAGAGTGTAATGTCTCAAATAAAAGGCTTACTTTACACTTCATACTAGTATATTACTGTTCATAATATTATAAAATTATGTTATAAAAATATATAATAAGATCTCATTAGAAACTCTGAATGGACTGACACTTGATAATTCTCTTAAGTAGAACACAATGAAACAGTAGTGGCTGGCTAAGTTCCATCAATTTTTTTTAACTCTTTTTGACTTTTTCTCCTGGTCTTCTGTTATCCTTTCTGCAGGTCGCTTCTTCAACCCCTTCATTTTCCTGGTTTGTAGTTTGCTTAGGTCTTGCTTCTGCATATGAATCCTTCCATAAGTTGTACCAAAAGTATCATGGGAGATATTTTTCTTCTTCTTTGGCTACGACAAAAGAATACGTATATATTTAATGGCCTTCTACTATAATGAGCCAGTAAAAACCTAGTCTGTAACAACTATCTTAGTAGCAATTTCCATTAGTGCCTGCCCCTTCAATGACAGAGTATATATAGCCCTATATACTTTTCTTCTCAAACTTAAGTGTACATACAAATCACTTGGGATCTTGCTAAAGCACAGATCCTAATTCAGTATGTCTAGGGTAGGGCCTGATATTCTGCACAATTCCCAGGTAAACTGTCAGGCCACACTTTGAAAAACAAAACTATAAACTACACTAACCACTGTCAAACATCAAGAAAATATCCTGTGTGTAGCTTAAGGAGTTGTGACTATCATTTCAATTTCTATTGGCATTTTAGGGGATTACATTTCTGCTTGTCTTTTAAGACTACTTAAAAAGTCAAAACACATTTTATGCACATATGGTTTACATACCCTGTGCTCTAAATCCTCAGTCTTTACAGCGTCCCAAACAACTCTCTTCCTTTTGTTGAAAACAGCAGTCTTGACTATCAGAAGGCACTTAGCCAAACCTCACGTCTGGGTTGTGCAACTCTTTTTTTTTATTATCCCTTATTGTTGGCTTATTTGGTTCTCTCTCCTTTTCCTGGCTCTGTGAGTCCTAGTTTAATCTATCGTATTGATCTCTTTATGTATGTCCTTGTCTTTTTTTTTTTTTTGAGATGGAGTCTTGCTCTGTCGCCCAGGCTGGAGTGCAGTGGCGTAATCTCAGTTCACTGCAAGCTCCACCTCCCAGGTTCACACCATTCTCCTGCCTCAGCCTCCCAGGTAGCTGGGACTACAGGTGCCCACCACCACGCCCGGCTAATTTTTTGTATTTTTCGTAAAGACGGGGTTTCACTGTGTTAGCCAGGATGGTCTTGATCTCCTGACCTCGTGATCCGCCCGCCTCAGCCTCCCAAAGTGCTGGGATTACAGGTGTGAGCCACCATGCTGGGCCTATCCTTGTCTTTTAATACAATATGCCACAAATCCTTTTTGGAAACAAAAAGGATTAAAGTAGAATATACAAATAAATATGGCACCAAGCTCTAAGTCATATACCTTGAGAGCTTTTGGCATTTTCATAGATAATTTATAAAGGTCATCCGATGCCAGGTGTGTCCTCCTCAGAACGAGATCCAATGAGGGTCCCATCTCTTCCAATTCAATCCGTGGTGTTCTGCAACCAGATTTCTTCAACAGCAATCTTTAGGAAATAGGTAAAAAGAAATGTTGCTATGACTTTCATAAAAGTCCTCTCCACCAAATATTTTTTGTTCAGGGGATTTACAGGTCCATTAAATGACATAAAATGTTTAGAGAGACTTACTTGAATACTTCATACATTCAAGCCAAGCATATCCTTTGGTTCACTTTTTGTTTTATAAATCTTTTTTTTTTTTTTTTTTTTTGAGATAGAGTCTTGCTCTGTCGCCCAGGCTGGAGTGCAGTGGCGCAATCTCAGTTCACTGCAAGCTCCGCCTCCCACATTCACACCATTCTCCTGCCTCAGCCTCCCAGGTAGCTGGGACTACAGGTGCCCACCACCACGTCCAGCTAATTTTTTGTATTTTTAGTAGAGATG
>NW_012110474.1:4146615-4149059 GCF_000951045.1 Mandrillus leucophaeus
CGAGGTCAGGAGATCGAGACCATCCTGGCTAACACGGTGAAACCCCGTCTCTACTAAAAAAAAAAAAATACAAAAAACCAGCCGGGCGAGGTGGCGGCGCCTGTGGTCCCAGCTACTTGGGAGGCTGAGGCAGGAGAATGGCGGAACCCGGGAGGCGGAGCTTGCAATGAGCTGAGATCTGGCCACTGCACTCCAGCCTGGGCGACAGAGCGAGACTCCGTCTCAAAACAAAAAAAATAACAAAACCACAACTTTCTGAATAGCCTATGACTAAACAACTCTGGATCTGGAAACACTGGTGGAGGGGAACTGGGGAGTACAGGCAGGATAAAGGGATGGTGGAGCAGCCTGGCGCAGTGGCTCACACCTGTAATCCCAGCACTTCGGGAGGCTAAGGCAGGCAGATCACCTGAGGTCAGGAGTTCCAGACCAGCTGGCCAATATGGTGAAACCCCATCTCTACTAAAGACACAAAAAAATTAGCTGGGCGTGGTGGCGGGCGCCTGTAGTCCCAGCTACTCGGGAGGCTGAGGCAGGAGAATCGCTTAAACCCGGAAGGCAGAGGTTGTAGTGAGCCGAGATAGCGCCACTGCACTCCAGTCTGGGTGCCAGGGCGAGACTCCATCGCAAAAACAAACAAAAAAGAAATCAAGGACGTGTATTTACATTTTCAACTAAAATTTTTTCTTCCACTTAAAGTGCTAATTTTCAGCTAGTTAGAAAACTTGTGAATTCAAAACAGCTCATGGCATGTCTGATAGATTCAAATCACCCAAGTACTACTATACACTGCCAAAAGCACTTTTGAATTAACTGAAGCACCTTTCAATTAACTAAAAATAATTTAAAAAATTGATGCATAACAGATGTACATAGCTTCAGGGTATACATAATAATTTAATATAGTGCCTTTTTATTCACACAAATGTCCTAATGAATTAATTTTTTGAGTGGTACATAAAATTAAGATTTCCAAATAACTATGTATAACTACCTATGTTGCTGTTTCATTAAAGAGTTAAGTACAATGCCATACTTGTCTGTGTAGATGATGTGATCTTAATCATTTCAGTGAGTATGTTTACTGGAACAGCAAACTGATTTAAGCAAATATTCTCTGGCTTTTAGTTATCTGCAAACAGAACCCAGTTCTTTCTCTCTCAGATGGATTCAAGCTGGTAGATATGCTAACTGGTAATTGCTACATATTTTAAAATATTATTTGCCTATTTCTTGAGGAAGAGTGACATTACTACTACTGTTCAAATTGTAATTTCCTCATTTTTCTCCCTCTCATACACTTTTCTGGCTGAAAGTGTGTTTTCATTAAGTAAACTCCTCTATTAGAATGTTGTGTTTGCTTTTTAAAGTATGCTAACACTTTGTTTTGCATATTCCCCCCCATAAGGCCTAACCATTGTGCAAAGGCACATGTGGCATTACTAACATTTTGTTTCATATTAATGGCCCTGACTCTACAGTGAATAGAATTTCCCAAGGGATATCAACAGTCACTCACATATAAGGAATAATTACTACAGGATGTATAGGAACCGTGGTCAGTAACACTATGATTTATTCACCCAAAAGATCATGTTAAAGGTTATATTAATATAATTTCATGTTTAGAGTTCCTTTCATCCAAAAAGCTCAAAACCATTTTATAAGCCTCATTAATCTTCACAAATAAAGTGTGTGAATATTAAATATTACCATTTTCAAATTGCTTAAGGGCTAATTTGCAGTAAGAGAGAAGGAAAGGGTTCCACAGTATAGCCCAAAGAATGCCTGGGGAGCCGAGTTAAGTCAGACATACTTTCTGGTATATGCCCATCTATGAGTACCTCTTTACTCTTATAAAGCAGTACTGTCAATCTTACGGGGACCTCAGAATTACCTAAACGGTATTGCTATAGTTTGCAGAGGAAGAAACAAAGACCCTGAGAAGTGGTGACCTGCCCATGTCGGGTGGCTGAGCCCAGTTCAGAGCCAGGGTGGCTCAGATGTGATGTGGAATCCCTGGACCATCCCTTCCTCCCATCCTCAATGATCCTCAAGTGTGGCACAGCCTCTGGAAGCTAAGCTGATCCACGTTTAGTGATTCTTTCAAGTAGCAGCTCACTCTCAATCACACTGTCCATTTATTATTTCAAATTAATAGCTAACAAGTATTACAAGGCACATATGGAACATCTAGTGATCAAAATTACATACTGGGGTCTCTGATTTTAAAAATTCAAACTTTTTTTTTCATTATGAAAGATGTCATGCTAGTGTAAAGGTGATTCTAGCAATCGGACTTTTGGTGGATCTATGCATTATAGTTACACTGCTAGTTTTTTGTTTTTGTTTTTGTTTTCATTTTTATTTTTTGAAATGGAGTCTTGCTTCGTCGCCAGGCTGGAGTACTGTGGCACAATCTAGGCTGGCTGCAATCTCCGAAT
>NW_012110474.1:4150269-4153055 GCF_000951045.1 Mandrillus leucophaeus
AAAGAAAGAAAAGTGTTCCAGATTTCTGTTTTTTTCAGATTTTGAAATACTTGCATACACATAATGAGATATCTTGGGGATAAGACCCAAGTCCAAACACAAAATTCATTTATGTTTCATATACAGTTTATACACATAGCTTGAAGGTAATTTTATACAATTTTTATTTTATTATTTTTTATCTGAGACGGAGTTTCTTTCACTCTTGTTGTCCAGGCTGGAGTGCAATGCCGTGATCCAGCTCACTGCAACCTCTGTCTCCCAGGTTCAAGCAATTCTCCAGCCTCAGCCTCCCGAGTAGCTGGGATTACAGGAGTCTACCACCATGCCCGACTAATTTTTGTATCTTTAGTAGAGACGGTATTTTGCCATGTTGGCCAGGCTGGTCTGGAACTCTTGACCTCAGGTGATCCACCCGCCTAGGCCTCCCAAGTGCTGGGATGACAGGTGTCCAGCCAACATAAGGTTTTGTGTTTTTTTCAGACAGTCTTACTGTGTCGCCTAGACTGGAGTGCACTGGCATGATCTCAGCTCATTGCAACCTCTGCCTCCCAAGTTGAAGCAATTCTCGTGCCACAGCCGCCCAAGTAGCCGGGATTATAGGCGTGTGGCCCAGGCTCAAGCAATTCTTGTGCCACAGACTCCTGAGTAGCTGGGGTTACAGGCGTGTGACACCATACCCACTTAATTTTTGTATTTTTTAATAGAGATGGGGTTTCTCCATGTTGGCCAGGCTGGTCTTGAACTCCTCATCTCAAGTGATCCGCCCACTTTCTGCAACCTCTGCGTCCTGGGCTCAGTTGTCCTGCCTCAGCCTCCTAAGTAGTTGGGAGGACAGGCGTGTGCCACCATATCCAGCTAATTTTTGTATTTTTAGTAGAGATGGGTTTTGCTGTGTTGGCCAGGCTGGTCTTGAACTCCTGGCCTCAAGCAATCCACCCACCTCGGCCTCCCAAAGTTCTGGGATTACAGGCGTGAGCCACCATGTCCAGCCTGAGTACCTTTTTATATTAGTGATTTTTCATCTTTTATTTCTTGTTCTCTAAATAACAGTCATCTACTGTAGAGTATAATACATACTTAGAAGTCCCCAGATCACATATGGAAACTCAAAACAGGAGACTTAGGGCTTTCGATCTTAACTAGCTAAAAATTATAAAGTCACTAACTACATCTTATGATCATTGGGTATTTTATTGCATTTTGCCTTATTATTTTATTTTTAGTGAGAGGAAAATAGAAAAACAGAAGTGGTTGTACTAATCATATGGAGAAAACTAAGTGTCTCTGATTTAATACCGTTGAGCCCAAGATGGAAATTACTAGCTGACAAGAGGTGAATATATAAGTTTCATTTGGACATTTCATTGGACATCAGTCATGTATTTCATTGTGAAGGAAAACAAACACCATGCACGAAATGCTAGATACAAATGGTTGCACAAACAGCACGACTGGACGGAAGACACAGTCAACACCAAGCTGTCAGCTCTCAGGCTGCGACGCCAGCCACACCATAGCTCAAAATGTCCAGCAAAGTCTAAACTCAGTGTACAGAGAAAGGCAATTTGTGGGAGTCAGTGTATTCTTTAGGAAACTGTGCTCTGTCAGCCAGTACCAACGCCTTAAAAAAGAGAAGTCACACACTTACCTCAAGAACCACAATGACAGCATGTCATTAATTCTTTAATAAACATAGAATCTGCTTAAGAGGTAATTTTTTTTTTTTTGAGACAGGGCTCTCACTTTGTTGCCCAGGCTGGAGTGCAGTGGCACAATCATGGCTCACTGCAACTTGCACCTCCCGGGTTCAAGCGATTTTTGTGCCTCAGCCTCCTGAGCAGCTGGAACTACAGGCATGTGCCACCACGCTGGGCTAATTTGTATATTTTTTTAGTAGAGATAGGGTTTTGTCACGTTGGCCAGGCTGCTCTTGAACTCCTGGGCTCGAGTGATCTGCCTGCCTCGGCCTCCCAAAGTGCAGGGATTACAGGTGTGAGCCACCGTGCTCAGCCTGCTTAAGTTATAATATATTTATACTGTGGTAGGGGTAGAAGGCCTAGGCTAGAGAGACAGGGTGAAATGAATCTAGCCACTGAATCTTCTTATTCCTTTTAGACTCAATTGTTTAGACTTAGGGTTTTGAGATTTGCTTCGGCTGGCCAAGGATTTGTGGCTTAGTGCTGTGAATCCAACCAAGAACAATAAAGAGATGCCGCATAAAGCTAGGAAGAGTTGGTGCACCTGGCTCAGTGACACTGCGGTATCAGATGCTCTCGGGCACTGGAAAAGTAGGGTTTCAGAGGCAAAGGACTGAGGATCAGCAGAGAGCTGGTGCCACTGCTATCCCGCCAACTCTCCAAAACACCTTCTGGCCAGATACCAATTCTAAGTTTGGGCTCTATAAAACAGTCACACAGTTTTAAACGCTAACCCTGAGGATTAAGAAAATATGCGAAGAAATGCTCTTACTTATAGCTTCGAAAGTAAATCTTCCCATTCAGTGCAGTGAAGTGCAGAACATACTCTAATCCAGCCAGGCGGATATTTGATACTGTGGGGCCTCTGAAGAAATCTAAAAGCACATATTAAATTGTTAACAAAACAAAACAAATACTTGCAAAATTCAGTTACAACTGCATTCTAAACAGTTTTGTTCCAATACTTATCTAAAAAAGCACAAAAAACGATTCCTGAAAAATGTCGGAAGGTCTCACCCCTTAAGCATTTAATCTCATGACTTTATTTCTGTGTTCAGTTCACTGAGACATTTAATGTTTCAGTTT
>NW_012110474.1:4155255-4158740 GCF_000951045.1 Mandrillus leucophaeus
TAATCATATGGAGAAAACTAAGTGTCTCTGATTTAATACCGTTGAGCCCAAGATGGAAATTACTAGCTGACAAGAGGTGAATATATAAGTTTCATTTGGACATTTCATTGGACATCAGTCATGTATTTCATTGTGAAGGAAAACAAACACCATGCACGAAATGCTAGATACAAATGGTTGCACAAACAGCACGACTGGACGGAAGACACAGTCAACACCAAGCTGTCAGCTCTCAGGCTGCGACGCCAGCCACACCATAGCTCAAAATGTCCAGCAAAGTCTAAACTCAGTGTACAGAGAAAGGCAATTTGTGGGAGTCAGTGTATTCTTTAGGAAACTGTGCTCTGTCAGCCAGTACCAACGCCTTAAAAAAGAGAAGTCACACACTTACCTCAAGAACCACAATGACAGCATGTCATTAATTCTTTAATAAACATAGAATCTGCTTAAGAGGTAATTTTTTTTTTTTTGAGACAGGGCTCTCACTTTGTTGCCCAGGCTGGAGTGCAGTGGCACAATCATGGCTCACTGCAACTTGCACCTCCCGGGTTCAAGCGATTTTTGTGCCTCAGCCTCCTGAGCAGCTGGAACTACAGGCATGTGCCACCACGCTGGGCTAATTTGTATATTTTTTTAGTAGAGATAGGGTTTTGTCACGTTGGCCAGGCTGCTCTTGAACTCCTGGGCTCGAGTGATCTGCCTGCCTCGGCCTCCCAAAGTGCAGGGATTACAGGTGTGAGCCACCGTGCTCAGCCTGCTTAAGTTATAATATATTTATACTGTGGTAGGGGTAGAAGGCCTAGGCTAGAGAGACAGGGTGAAATGAATCTAGCCACTGAATCTTCTTATTCCTTTTAGACTCAATTGTTTAGACTTAGGGTTTTGAGATTTGCTTCGGCTGGCCAAGGATTTGTGGCTTAGTGCTGTGAATCCAACCAAGAACAATAAAGAGATGCCGCATAAAGCTAGGAAGAGTTGGTGCACCTGGCTCAGTGACACTGCGGTATCAGATGCTCTCGGGCACTGGAAAAGTAGGGTTTCAGAGGCAAAGGACTGAGGATCAGCAGAGAGCTGGTGCCACTGCTATCCCGCCAACTCTCCAAAACACCTTCTGGCCAGATACCAATTCTAAGTTTGGGCTCTATAAAACAGTCACACAGTTTTAAACGCTAACCCTGAGGATTAAGAAAATATGCGAAGAAATGCTCTTACTTATAGCTTCGAAAGTAAATCTTCCCATTCAGTGCAGTGAAGTGCAGAACATACTCTAATCCAGCCAGGCGGACATTTGATACTGTGGGGCCTCTGAAGAAATCTAAAAGCACATATTAAATTGTTAACAAAACAAAACAAATACTTGCAAAATTCAGTTACAACTGCATTCTAAACAGTTTTGTTCCAATACTTATCTAAAAAAGCACAAAAAACGATTCCTGAAAAATGTCGGAAGGTCTCACCCCTTAAGCATTTAATCTCATGACTTTATTTCTGTGTTCAGTTCACTGAGACATTTAATGTTTCAGTTTCGAAGTTCTTCCTCTGAGTCAGCTCGGCAACAAAAAATCATATCCATTAAGAATATTAACTTTAAAAAAATGTAAATCAAAGCATAAAATTTTAACCTATAGGTAGATGAAGGTAGCAAATTTCTATAAAAATGATTGTTCAAACTGACTATTAAAATCAAATTAGCTTCAATTTTTTTTTCTATGAGGGAGGTCAACAAGAAAAAAATTCTAAGAAGAAATTTTGATTATATGAGCAAAGGATAAGAAACTTTATAAACTGTTAATGCCAGAAAAGAAACTTGGATATTAGGGATAGGCTTTTTTCTCACAAAGTGGTAATCATACCACTGGTGGCACATGTGAGCATTTTAATGATACAAAGCCAGATATAATTTACTACATATTTATTTTATCCTGTACCATTCTCCATTTATGACAGGGACATAAAGTTTCCTTTTAAAAAGAGTAGTCGGCCAGGCACAGTGGCTCATGCCTGTAATCCCAGCACTTTGGGAGACTGAGGTGGGCAAACCGTTTAAGCTCAGGAGTTTGAGGCCAGTCTGGGCAACACGATGAAACCTCATCTCCACTAAAAGTATAAAAATTTAGCCAGGTTGTAGTCCCGGCTACTGGAAGGGCTAAGGTGGGAGGATTGCTGAACCACTGGACTCCAGTGAGGGCGACAGAGCAAAACCCATCTCAAGCAGTAACATAAAAAGAGGAGTAATTAAAAGAAAATCTCCAGTGAACTGCACGCTATAGATACTACACGGACTTGGCTATGAAAGAAGTTTGGAAAACAAGTGTGATACCTTAATTTTACAGCTGAGAAAATCGAACCTCAAGAAGGCTAAATGGAAATTCATGAATAACATTTGACTAAGATAAAGTTCTATATAAAAATGTATCCAAGTTTGCTTAGGAAGAGCTGCCCAAGGCAGGTGACGTAGTAAGTAGGAAATTTTATTCTAGTCCCATTCTGTAGCCACCTAGCATTTTCCTTCCCTCTTCCCATTAGCCCATAAGATGCAGATGATCTCCATGTGCACAGATGTACACATCTTTTGTTGTCTGCTTTTCCCTTCTTGTGGTTAACCAAAAGAAAATCACAGCCCGGATGCGGTGGCTCATGCCTGTCATCTTGGGAGGCCGAGGTGGGCGAATCACGAGGTCAGGAGATTGAGACCATCCTGGCTAACACAGTGAAGTCCCGTCTCTACTAAAACTACAAAAAATTAGCGGGGTGTGGTGGCACGTGCCTGTAGTCCCAGCTACTTGCGAGGTTGAGGCAGGAAAATCACTTGAACCTGGGAGGCAGAGATTACAGTGAGCTGAGATCGTGTCACTGTACTCTCCAGCCTGGGTGACAGGGCAAGACTCAGTCTCAAAAAAAAAAAAAAAAAATCAGCATTAATGTGTATAAAACAAACACAAGTGTACAGGCACATTTATATATTACCCTTCTCTACTCCCCCAAACGAGAAAAAAAACAAAAAACCCTCATGAACATTTTTAATTTAAAAAAAGTACATATATTACATATATTTATACATATATTATATAGAGATGGGGTCTCACTATGTTGCCCAGGCTGGTTTCGAACTCCTGGACTCAAGCACTCCTCCTGCCTTGGTCTCTCAAAGTGTTGGAATTACAGGCATGAGCCACCATGCGCCTGGCCTGGGACATTTTTATAAAATAAGTTTGTACTTTTCAAGATATTTTAATCTAAATATCATAATAAAGAGCTTTCTCATAATTTTGCCAAAGCCTGGCTCTCCTTCAGTGGCCAAGTTATGCTTCGGTAATGCCACACCAATGCCAAGCCCACTCATTGGTGTGGCATTACAGAAGTCAGAGTAGTTCTGGAGAACAAAATATGTACATTCCAGTCTGCTCTGAAACAACTTTCATAATGCAAAATTTTCAGGGCATCTGTGCTTTTTCCATAAGCTTTGGGAGAAAACTTTAGGAACA
>NW_012110474.1:4159065-4160355 GCF_000951045.1 Mandrillus leucophaeus
GGCCTAGATCAAAATTTCTAAGACTATGAATATAAAAGGATTTTCAGTCTGTTCCAATAGTTTGAAGTAGTCATCCTTTTATTACAACATTTCTCTAAACTGCCAAACTGAAATTTCCCTGAAGTTTGCAAATCATCAAGGTAACACAAACAAGTAATGAATGAAAATGGGAGGGCATAAATGGTAGTACTTAGTAACCGAAAGCAAATACAGCTAACAGCATGATATTTTCTGGCTAGAAACAACAGAGTATTGTTTATACATGAATACCATTGGCAAGAATCCATTCACTTAACAAATTCTACCAGAGCACCTATTATGCATAATGATAAATGACATATAGCATCTTTCTACCAGGGGCCCCGCATTCTAGGTAGATATGAATACATACAAACAACTGCAATTTAAAATAGCACATTAAAGGAGAACAGTATAAACCATTCTGGAAGTTCTGAGGAGAGAAAGATCATTTCTAGTTGGGAACGATCTCATGCAAGTGGTATATACATTGTAAGGATTTTGGCCAAGAAGTATGATAAATAACTTTATGAACCTGAGAACCTGAAGTATAATAATACTGTATAAATAAAAGCATGGCTGGGCATGGTGGCTCATGCCTATAATCCCAGCACTTTGGGAGGCCAAGATGGGTGGATCACCTGAGGCCAGGAGTTCGAGACCAGCCTGGCCAACGTGGCGAAAACCCATCTCTACAAAAAATACAAAAATTATCCAGGCATGGTGGTGAATGCCTGTAATCCCAGCTACTCAGGAGGCTGGGGCAGAAGAATCACTTGAACAGCTGATGCAGAGGTTGCAGTGAGCCGAGATTGCACCATTGCACTCTAGCCTGGGCGACAGAGTGAGACTCCATCTCAAAAACTAAACAAAAAAGAAATAAAAGCATGTACTATAAAAAGACCTAAATTCAAAACTTTAATATGCCACTTGGTAAATGCATGACCTTAGAAAAGCTACTCACCTCTTCAGGCCTCAGTTTTCTCAATTATATAATGAAAATCAGAATTAAAAATTCCTCTACTCCAAATTTTTAAAAAACCACATAAATAATATGCTACCATTTAAGAAGGGAAGAATAGGCCAGGCACACTGGCTCACAACTCCAACTTTGGGAGGCTGAGGCTGGAGGGCTGCTTGAGTCTAGGACTCTGAGACCAGCCCAAGCAATGTAGCAAGACCTCATGTCTACAAGAAATAAAAAAAAATTAGCTGGGCGTGATGACATCTACCTGGGATCCTAGCTACTGAGGGGAATGAGGTAGGAGGATC
>NW_012110474.1:4161700-4163033 GCF_000951045.1 Mandrillus leucophaeus
CAAGATGGACAGTAGGGGAAGAAAAGCTCAGGCTTTGGAAACTTTAGGTTTCAACTCGGCTTTACCTACTTAATAGGTCTCATTTAAGTTCTCAGAGCCCCTGTTTGTTTTCCCATCTGTAAAATGGGAATGCCATTGAACTCAAGAACTTTTGTAAAGATTAAACAGATAATAGTGGTTCTTTAACAAGGGAAATAAGTTCTAAAAATTACAATGCCAAGAATGGGTGACTGGGTTTTTTCCCCTAAAAATTATAATCCTGATAATAAAGACTAAAAATAATCCCAAAAAGAAAAAATGAAAGCAATATGTTTGTCACAAAGTTTTTTTGGTGGGCTCAGATTTGTAAAGCATGTGTATACAACTTAACTTTATATGTCATCAATTTTTCAAAAGTGATCTAGGGCAAAGTATATAAAAATTTAAAAGAAGGGTAACAAAAAGTGTAGCATAAGCTTGTAAGCATGGTGCAAGAAAAGCTCAAATGGAATAACATAGAAAATGTCACTGAGCATTAGATGGAGGCCTCGTGGCTATCAACACTGAGGTGAAATAGGAACATAAAAGACTGCTGCTTTGAGAGTAACAGTGCACTGTGCAGGAAAAGCTGAATCTCTCAAACCCCATGAGGGAAAAGAAGCAAAAAATTCAGTAAGATTTTTCTTAAATTGGAGAGAGCTAGGTGCAGTGGCTCATGCCTGTAATCTCAGCACTTTGGAAAGCTGAGGCAGGTGGATCGCTTGAGCTCAGGAGTTCAAGACTGGCCTGGGCAATATAGAGAGACCCCCATCTCTACAAAAAATTAAAATAAAAAGTAGCTGGGCATGGTGGTGTGAACCTGTAGTCCCAGCTGCTCAGGAGGTAGAGGACTGCTTGAGCTCAAAAGGTTGAGGCTGCAGTAAGGCGTGATCACACCAGTACACTCCAGCCTGAATGACAGAGCAAGATGCTGTCTCCAAAAAAAAAAAAAAAATTGAGAGACAGAGACACAGACCCCCTAGACCCTTTAAATTAGTACCAATCTCTTGGAAAATTAAATTACTTTCTAGAGTTATAAAAGAGCTGGCAAATAGAATCGCAGAATGCTAAGTATTAGTAACCTTTTAAAAATCATGGAGGCTGGGTGTAGTGGCTCACACCTGTAATCCCAGCACTCTGAGGGGTTGAGGTGGGAGGACTGCTTAAGTCATGAAGTTCAAGACCAGCCTGGGCAACACAGTGAGACCCCGTCTTAACAAAAAATTTTAAAAATTAGCCAGGTGTGGTGGCATATGTCTATGGTCCCAGCTACTTAGGAGGCTGAGGTAGGAGGATCACTTGAGTCCGGGAGGTT
>NW_012110474.1:4174008-4174475 GCF_000951045.1 Mandrillus leucophaeus
AAAAAATAAAATAAAATTAGCCAGGCATGGTGGCAGGAGCCTGTAATCCCAGCTACCTGGGAGGCTGAGGCAGGAGAATTGCTTGAACCCGGGAGGTGGAGGTTGCAGTGAGCCGAGATCACATCATTGCTCTCCAGCCTGGGCAACAGAGCAAGACTCCATCTAAAAAAAAAAAAAAAAAAGGAGCCGGGAAGGTCACTGAGGGCTTCCTGGAGGAGAAAAGAAACTTGACAATCTGACACTGAAATGAATTAGTAGAAACTGGATAAGTAAGAGTAATACCAGAATAGATAACAGAAATGTGAATAATATATTGGCAATAAACCCTTTTTAATGGAAAAAAGAAATAGGAGATCAAGAAGGCCAAGTTATATTGGTTATATATTGTGAAAGGCCTTGTATATTCAACTCAGAAAAACTAATTAAGGTTTTTGAGTTGGAAGTCAGTGATACATACAATCTTGAAA
>NW_012110474.1:4175914-4177233 GCF_000951045.1 Mandrillus leucophaeus
TGCCACTGCACTCTAGCTTGGGTGATAGAGCAAGATGCTGTCTCAATTAAAAAAAAAAAAATGAAGGCTATAGGCTACGTGTGGTGGCTTACACTTGCAATCCCAGCACTTTAGGAGGCCAAGATGGGCAGATCGCTTGAGCCCAGGAGTTTGAGACCAGCCTGGGAAACGCGGTCTCTACAAAAAAATACAAAACAGGCTGGGCACGGTGACTGACCCTTATAATCCCAGCACTTTAGGAGGCCGAGGCAGGTGCATCACTTGAGGTTAGGAGTTTGAGACCAGCCTGGCAAACATGGTGGAACCCTGTCTCTACTAAAAAATATAAAAATTAGCCAGGTGCAGGGGTGTGTGCCTATAGTCCCAGCTACTTGAAAGGCTGAGACAGGAAAATCACTTGAACATGGGAGGTGGAGGCTGCAGTGAGCTGAGATAGCGCCACAGCACTCCAGCCTCGGCGACAGAGACTCCGTCTCAAAAAAAAAACAACAACAAACAAAACACAAAACAATTAGCCAGGCGTGGTGGTGCACATCTATGGTCCCAGCTACTTGGGAGGCTGGGGTGGAAGGATCACCTGAGCCCGGGGAAGTCCAGGCTGCCGTGAGCCGTGCTCACGCCACTACACTCCAGACTGGGACAGAGTGAGACCCTCAAAAACATAAATAAATAAAAATAAAATGAAGGCTAAGTTAAACTACCAACTAGACATTCACATGAGAAGCAATGTAATTTTATATAAGCTATAGAAAGTATAGGCCAATTCTCATCAGCAGTGTTGAAACTCTTACTAGAAAAAGTATTTTCACCAGTTATAGATTTTTTACACCAAATAGAATGTGATGTGATTAAAAAGAGGATTTAGAAGCCACCAAAGAGGCAAAAAATGAAAGAGTAACAATTCTTTAACTGAGTGAGTAATTTATGGAGGAAGGTGAATGACTTGGTCTGGGCTTTCTATAAATTCTCTGTTCTGACCAAAAATCAACGGCTATCCAAAATCCAGCAACAAAACAAAACAAAAACAGTACAAAAACCAAACACCCTCTGCCCTAGGACCAGAGGTCACCTGTTGCTTTGCTGCTCACCATGACCACTCTTGTTGACATTCTCTACTTCCAAACCCGGAACCTTAACGGTCTATACTTAGGAGATGGAGATGTGCCTAACATCTGTCTGTCTGATAGAGAAGCTGAAAGGACATTCCAGATCTAACAGGTCTTCCATGCTCCAGCCATGCCAGTCTGACCCTAGGTCTATAGAGTCTATTTAGGTGTACAGAAGGGAACAAAAAGCACAGCATCATCAACAACTACTTT
>NW_012110474.1:4179383-4183878 GCF_000951045.1 Mandrillus leucophaeus
AAAACAAAAAAAGAAATGAAACCTGGTAATAATGGTTTTGTGGTCCAGTTTACTTTTTTATTTTCTTTTTTTTAGACAAAGTCTTGCTCCGTCGCCCAGGCTGGAGTGCAGTGGCATGATCTCGGCTCGCTGCAACCTCCACTTCCCGGGTTCAAGAGATTCTCATGCTTCAGCCTCCCAAGTAGCTGGGATTACAGGCATGCACCACCATGCTTGGCTAATTTTTTTATTTTTAGTAGAGATGGGGCTTCGCCATGTTGGCCAGGCTGGTCTCGAACTCCTGAGCTCAGGTGATCTGCCTGCCTTGGCCTCCCAAACTACTGGGATTACAGGTGTGAGCCACTGCGCCTAGCCGGTTTACTTTATACATATATGAGACAAGGTCTCGCTATGTTGCCCAGGCTTGTCTCAAATTCCTGGCCTCAAGTAATCCTCCTGCCAGGGCCTCCCAAAGTGATGGGCTTACAGGCATGAGAGCCTGGACTGTGGTCCAGTTTAGAAGCTGCACAGTGAATGAAGTATTTCATTGCTTTGGAAGTGAAATGGAAAGACTAGAGGGGCTGGCATGTGCTCATTAGCCAGTGCTCCCTCCCACTAAGCTGGTGATAAGCTAGTAGCAGTGGTAAAGGTGAAATGGGGTTACGCTGGTCATCTCCAGAGATTTGTGCATGCTCCCAAAGAGACACTATAATAATATGACAGCTGGGCACCCCAGCACTTCGGGAGGCTGAGGCAGGAGGATCTCCTGAGTCCAGGAGTTTGGGACCAGTCTGGGCAACACTGTGAGAGCTTGTCTTTACAAAAAAAAAAAATTAGCCAGGTGAAGTGGCACACACCTATAGTCCCAGCTACCTGGGAGGCTGAGGTAGGAGGATTGCTTAAGCCCAGGAGGTCAAAGGTGCAGTGAACTGAGATCGCACTACTACACCCCAGCCTAGGGGACAGAGCGAGACCCTGTCTCCAAAGAAAAAAAACAGAAAGAAAATAATATGAGGGCTTCCACCATAATCAAGCATCACAGTTTATATACTTTACAAAATACTTCCCAAAATATTATCTTTACTGATAAGCACTTTCACATATATTATCTCATTTGATGTTGTTATACTTATTTTATATGTGATTGCAATTGAAGGTTAAGGAAGCCATTAACTTGTCAGGTCACAAATGTCATCTAAATAGCCAAGACAGGCCTCAAATCCAAGTGTTCTGCCTCTAAATCCAATTTCAGACCACTGTTCCACCTGTACCTGAGGAAACTGGGGTGACTGACTAAATGGGGATCTGGTAAGAACCTTTTTTTTCCAAACTCGTGGGATAAAGTTGCTCAGTACAGGAATTCTACCCAAACCTGGAAAGCATGTCCTCTCTTAAAGTCAGGCAGGGAAAAGAGTAATTATATATTTTTGCTACAATTCTTCCGACTAGACCATGAGCCTCAAAAACCCATAAACTGTGAGTAGTTACATTAACTTTCTATTACCAACAATAATACCACTTCTCCCAAAGCCCTAGAGTCCTAATCTTGGTTATATTGACCATATGTGTGATTCTAGTTCACCAATGAAACCCCTATGGGCCACAATCTCCAAATCTATACAAAAAAGAAAATTACTTAGGCCTTACCCAGATTGCTATGAGGTCTAGGTGAAATAATGTATTTGCTAAGATAGATTAAGCCTGAAGCAGAGTTCTGAGGGAACAGTAGCCCAATTTGTACCTAAGAGCCGAGTTAGAACACTCTATTTCATAGTACCATTAAAACGAAGATGACACAAAAGATACAACTCCCCAAGGGTGAACTGAGCTGCCATTTGGTGGTTAGTAACCAAAATACTATAGAATCAGCCAGAGCTTCCTGGGTTTACAAGAGGACTCAATTTGAAAATTCTACAGGTTTTTCTAAGGTTCCATAAAATAGATGCTGTGATAATTGAGAAAAAGAGGACAGCATTTAAACTATAGGCCTACAGGTGCTTTGGCTCACACCATGGCAGGGGGAGCCCTTGAGCTCAGGGATTTGAGACCAGCTTGGGCAACATGACAAAACCCTGTCTCTACAAAAAAAAATACAAAACAATTAGCTGGGTGTGCTGGCATGCCCCTGTGGGGGCTTGCTTGAGCCTGGGAAGTCGAGACTGAGTAAGCCATGTTCATGCCACTGGTCTCCAGCCTGGGTGACAGAGTGAGACCCTGTTTCAAAAAAATAAAATAAAACAAAAAAAATAAAAAATAAATTCAAACTATGAAAAAAGCAAAAAAAAATTAAACTATGGCCTAGACAAGAATTAGTAACCACAGTCTGAAGTCTAACAGCCACAAGGTCCACATATGTTGCTATGCACTACAAATATATTCCTCTTTTTAAAAGAAAGGTAAAATAAAATTGCATTTTTATCCTAGAGCATGTCAAAATAAAAACACAAAGTTCTTGATCTACTCTTCACCACAAGATGTCACTACTGGCCAAGAGAAGCATTACAAAATACTTTTCATTTCTATGATGAGTATCTTACCTTAATGTCTTTTAGAGAGACGAAATTCTCAATACCTAATTCAATCATATCCAGCACATGGTGGTCATACATACGACCTGGAAGGAAAATGTATTTTTAAGTATGTATTTTTCCCAAAGAGCCACCTTACATATACCCACATGAGCTGTGTATTCAAAATGTCCTAATATCTGCCTCTTTTCTTTCTCCCTATAATCCCGCAAACATATCCCACTTTCTTACATTTTCAACTCTACTTATTGTTCTGATATTGGTCATTGAAAGGATCTTAGACATTACCTAGCCCAACTCCTTTATTTTATACAAGAATAAATGATGGCCCACAGAAGGTAAAGGGCTTGCCTAAGCCAGTGAGCATGCCAGACTCAATCTCAATACACTGAGGCAAAGGTTCATTTTCAAATCTACTTACTCAATAGATATTAGAGCAAGGTTAATTTACATGGGTCGATACACTAACTCTAATATTGATTTAGTACACACACACACACACACACATATATATATATACATATGTTTCATACTAAAAAAAAAATCTACAGCTTAGGATAATTTTTTTCCCCCCAATTCCAATGGATCCATGCTATGTGGGAGCTCAGAGACACTCAATGCAAGTATAAAGTAATCATGTTGCATCTACAACCCAGTAGGCAGGGATGCTGAGAGCCCGAAGAGACCACGGTTCCTGTTTAAATCAGAATTTGATTCCAACAGAGACAGAAGGCAATGGCATTCTAAGAAACATGAATTACCAGGGAATCTTTTCATATTCTTTCTTACTTGTGGCACTTCACTGTATTGGTAGGGTCATATTTATTTATATGCCCCATTCTTTACTTGCAGACTGACATAAATTTTTTTTTTTTCAGATGAAGTCTTGCTGTGTCACCCAGGCTAGAATGCAATAGCATGATCTCAGCTCACTGCCACCTCCGCCTCCCTGGTTCAAACAATTCTCCTCCCTCAGCCTCCCGTGTAACTAGGATTACAGGTGTGTGCTACTATGCCTGGCTATTTTTTTGCATTTTTAGTGGAGACAGGGTTTCACCATATTAGCCAGGCTGGTCTCAAATTCCTGACCTCAAGTGATCCACCCACCTCAGCCTCCCGAAGGGCTGGATTTACAGGCGTGAGCCATCGTGCCTGGCATGATCTAAAAATTTTTTATTCAATGTCAGAAGGTGAAAACAAAACCAAAAAACCCCACCAAACTAGTTTACAGCTTATTGATTACTCCTGATCCCTCAATACTATCAGTTAATCTGAGTCACAGAGCTTGTTACAGTAGATAGGCAGACATGCACAGGACAGGAGAGGCTGCCCACTCACCCCACCCCAACCAGGAATGTCAGGCAACCATCAGGTGATGGTCAGGTGGCTGTTTAACTGTCTCTCTAAAATAATAATTGGTTGCAGCCAGTGCCAAGGAGAGGCATGCTCCCAGGAAATAGATAACACCTGAGGCTAGTAATCAGCAGCTTCCCAATAAGATCTCAGGAGTTGGGTGGGTGGGCTCAAGCACGCACACTAGGAGGCAAAATGGCAGACTTTAACTGGTATATGACCTTGCTCTATGCTTCAAATGAGCATATGTATAACTCCAATAAACACACTGTGCATGTGGCCCCTCCCAAGTGCTGGCAGGCCACTGCACAGGCAGACAGCTCATCCCAAGGAAAAATCAAGGTAGGAGGCGAGGCATGCTGGCTCATGCCTGTAATCCCAGCACTTCAGGAAGCCAAGGTGGGCAGATCACTTGAGGTCAGTAGTTCAAGACCAGCCTGGTCAACATGGTGAGACCCCCGTCTCTACGAAAAATACAAAAATTAGCCGGGCATGGTGGTGGGCACCTATGGTCCCAACTACTCAGGAGGCTGAGGCAGGAGAATTGCTTGAACTCGGGAGGTGGAGGTTGCAGTGAGCTGAGATTGAGCCATTGCACTCCAGTCTATGCGATGGAGCAGACCAAGACTCCGTCT
>NW_012110474.1:4186839-4189819 GCF_000951045.1 Mandrillus leucophaeus
AAAACAGATGAAAGAGTCATAACCCTCAATTTTTCTTTACTCCTTACAAGACTCTCTGAGGTATGAGCCCCTAGTTTGGTTATCATTCATTCTAGTCTCTAAACAGAAGCATAAAGGGCAAACAACTACCCAGCTGGCCTGTCCACAACCAGTATGGGGGATGCAGAGTCAGAAAGTCCAGGAATTCAGGCTCTGCCACTAAGTATCTGGACAAATAATCTTTCCTGAGAATTAACTTTATCAGCAGGGATAATACCACCTCCTGCAAAAACTTGCAAAGGCCACATGCGATGTCACGTGAACGCACCTTGTACAATGTTGTACAATGTCCTGAACAAAGTAGGTGTCCAGAAAATATTTTTTATGGCCAGGTGTGGTGGCTCTTGTCAGTCACCCCAGCACTTTGGGAGGCTGAGGTGGGTGGATCGCACGAGCTTAGAAGTTGGAGACCAGCCCAGGCAACATGGCAAAATCCTGTCTCTAGTAAAAATAGAAAAAAATGTCTGGGTGTGGTGGTATGCACCTGTGGTCCCAGCTACTTAGGAGACTGAGGTGGGAGGATCACTTTAACCCAGGAGGCGGAGGGTGCAGTGAGCCGAGATGGTGCCATAGCACTCAAGCCTGGGTGATAGAGCGAGACCCTGTCTCAATTAAAATATATATATTTATTTTGTATGTCTAAATCAATGGAATTACTTTCTTAAAATTTCTTAAACATTCTTAAACATTCTCATGGTATGACTAACATCCCAAAGCTTTCCACAAAACACCCTTCATATATACTTGAGTGTTTTATATATATACCCACACACGTGTGTGTGAATGTGTGTGTGTGTGTATACGTGTATATACGTATATATAATCTCATCCCATTCTCCACAAAGTCTACTTTTTATTTCTTAAAATTCTAGAACAGGGGTAGTCAAATTACCTGCAAAAAGCCACATAATAAGTATTTTAGGCTCATCCTTTTGTTTTGTCTTTAACCAACTCTTCTTTTTTGTGTGAGACAGGGTCTCACTCTGCTGCCCAGGCTAAAAGTGCTATGGTGCAGTCATGGCTCACTATAACCTCAAACTCCTGCACTCAGCAGATCCGCCTGCCTCAGTCTCCCAGACAGTTAGTACTTGGGCTCCCACCACCATTTCCTGCCAATTTTTTACTTTTTTAAGAGATGGAATCTCAATATGCTGCTTAGGCTGGTCTAGAAATCCTGGCCTCACGCAATCCTCCCACTTCATCCTACCAAAACAATGGAATTAGAGGTATGAACCACGGTGCCCAACCTAACCAACTCTTTTTTTTTTTTTTAATTGAGACGGAGTTTCACTCTTGTTGCCCAGGCTGGAGTGCAATGGCACGATCTCGGCTCACTGCAACCTCCGCCTCCCGGGTTCAAGTGCTTCTCCTGCCTCACCTCCCAAGTAGCTGGGATTACAGGCATGCGCCACCACGCCTGGCTAATTTTGTATTTTTAATAGAGACGGGGTTTATCCATGTTGGGTCAGGCTGGTCTCGAACTCCTAACCTTAGGTGATCCACAGGCCTTGGCCTCCCAAAGCGCTGGAATTATAGGCGTGAGCCACCACGCCCAGCCTAACCAACTCTTTAAAAATGTAAAAACCATTCTTAGCTCATGAGCCTCACACAAAGAGGGATTTGGTCTGCAAGCAGTGTATTTTTGCCAACCCCTGTTCCAAAGCAGCAAAACTCATTTCTCCAAGATCGTAGTGAAAAAAATGTGTGGAGAGGGTCAGGAGGAGAAAATTGACCACTATTTCCAACACAACCACTCCTTCCATAGCCATTTTGAGCTCTGTAGGTCTGGGATTCAGACAGCTAATAAATATATCCTATATCTGGGGATAGGAGATCAAAGAGAGGGAATGTCACAAACTTAAGAGTAAGAAAAGCTGTTATATCAACACTAGACTAAAAAAGCTCAAGTGCTACAGCTTTCACTATGGAACACTGCCACAAAGTGGTCATGCAACTAAAAGCATTATGGTATCACAAAACAAAACCAGGCCTTGATTAAGTGGTATATGAAACAGAGAATTCTGAGATAAATCTTTTATTTTTACTTCCAGGATCTCTTCAACAAATGACTGTAAAAAACATGAGACAAATAAAAGTAATTTGAAAAAAACTGAGTAAAATGCATTTTATCGATACTATCTTAATTTTCACTGCAGTTAGTTACAATAAGATTATTTGATTTTAATCTAATTAATCATTAATTTCTTTCTTTTAAATTCGCTAATTAAAAGAAAAAAAAATTACAAAAGTCAAATGAGCTTAAGGAAAAAACAACAACAAATAATGGGTTCCTGGTTGGGTGCGATAGCTCATACCCATAATCCCAGCACTTTAGGAGGCCAAGGCGGGCAGATCATTTGAGCTCAGGAGTTTAAGACTAGATTGGGCAATATGACAAAGCCCTTTCTCTACAAAAATTAGCCAGGCATCGTGTCGTGCACCTGTAGTGCCCGCTTCTGAGGTGGGAGAATGGCTTGAGTCTGGGAGGTGGAGACTGCAGCAAGCAGAGATCATTCCAACGCACTCCAGCCTGGGCAACAGAGCCAGACCCTATTTCAAAATAAACAACAGGTTCCCATCAAGAAAACATAATCATATTAAGTTCTTTTAATTTTTTTAAATAGAGACGGGGTCTCGCTATGTTTTCCAGGCTGGTCTCGAACTCCTGAGCTCAAGCAATCCTCCTGCCTTGGCCTCCCAAAGTGCTGGGATTACAGGTGTGAGCTACTGTGTCTGGCCCAACTCTTAAGGAAGAAACTAATTTTCTTAAGGAAGAAACTAATATCACATACTGAAAGTCCATTCATCATTCCCCATTTACTATAAACAATCTTTGATTTCATTTACTAGTTTTTTCATTTAGTTTTGGTTGACTATATACTCAAACAAGAATCTGATTAACTCTAGGAAAACAACTGACATCTGTTACCAATAATTCAGG
>NW_012110474.1:4190529-4191916 GCF_000951045.1 Mandrillus leucophaeus
CAAGTTTTAAAAATTTTATCAATATATTTGCAGGCAATGAATAACACATTTCCCAGCCAGAGTGAAAAGAAAGATCTATAGATATTTTTAAAAATATTTCCTCTCCATTTTACATCAAAATTCCCTCACATAGGATGACCTCTAATTTAAAAAAAAATCACAAATTTGGAGAACAAATGAATTAATCTGAATAATTACTACTTATATGTTTTCTTAAATCATAAAGATTATTGTACTTACCAGTGATGTCTGATCCTCAAACGGTCTTGTAATATTTTTCCTAAGAATATCAAAAAAGTGACCACAATTTTAATAACCTCAATAAGTATATACAATTAATATATTAAGGTAATTTTATATTCAGATGATAAAAAAATGGAAAGGATATTCATTCATTAAAATATTTATTCAGTGCCTACTATATGCCAGGCCACCATTCTAGGAGCTAGTGATACTATACTACTACATTAAACAAGATGCTTGCTTTCATGGAGTTTACAGGCTTGTGGAAAATAGTCTTCTGTACACAGGGATTCTGCATCCTTCTGCATCCATGGATTGATCTGACCAACCACAGACTGCTAGTATTCAATAGAAAAAGAAAGTGTGTTTTTAAAAAAAAGCGGGGGGCCGGGCACAGTGGCTCACACAGTGAGCTATGATCATGCCACTGCACTCCAGCCTGGGTGACAGTGAGACCCCGTCTCTAAAAAAAAAGTTAATCAAGAAATAAAAAGAAAAAAGAACAATAAAAAGCAGGATAAACCAGAAAATACAGCATTACAACAATTTACATAGTATTTACATTATACTAGATATTATAAGTAATCGAGAGACGATTTAAAGTATATGTGACTTGCTTTTATGGGAAGCATTTTTTTAAAAAAGTATACAGGAGGATGTGCATGGGTTATATGCAAATACCAGGCCATTTTATGTAAGAGACGAGCATACCCAGATTTTAGTATCTAAGGTGAGGTTTCTGGAACCATCGCCCACAGATACTTAGGGATGACTGTAGCTTATTCCAGGGCTGTGGTAAGGAAAATGACAAGATGAATCCAGAGAATTTTGTGATGTTAGAAAGTAAGGAAGTGCTCAAAAACAGGAGGCATGTTGAAAGGTCATAGGAACCAAACTAAAAGAGTTCCCAACTTTGGGAGGCCGAGGTGGGCAGATCACGTGGTCAGGAGATTGCGACCATCCTGGCTAACACAGTGAAACCCCATCTCTACTAAAAAACAAAAAAACAAAAAAATCAGCCGGGCGTGGTGGGCACCTGTGTAGTCCCAGCTACTCGGGAGGCTGAGGCAGGAGAATGGTGTGAACCCAGGAGGCGGAGCTTGCAGTGAGCCAAGATTGCACCACTGCACTCCAGCCTGGGCGA
>NW_012110474.1:4193156-4194653 GCF_000951045.1 Mandrillus leucophaeus
ACAAAAATGAGCTGGGCGTGAAGGCATGTGCCTGTAATCCCAATTCGGGAGGCTGCGGGAGGAGAATCACTTGAACCAGGGAATTGGAGGTGGCAGTAAGCTGAGATCGTGCCACTGTACTCCAGCCCGGCGACAGAGCTAGACTCCGTCTCAAACAAAACAAAACAAAACAAAAAAACCACAAAAAAATTAGCCAGGCATGGTGGCATGTGCCTATAATGCCAGCTACATGGGAGGCCAAGGCAGAAGAGTGGAAGTTGTAGTGAGCAGAGATCACGCCACTGCACTCCAGTTGGGCGACAACAGGACTCCGTCTCAAAAAAAGGAAAAAAGAAAAATTGATGCTAATCAAATATGTCTGTCATTTGGTTAACATTAGTGAATCAGTGTTAATCTGTTAGTTTTGATCACTGCATTATGGTTATGCAAGATGTAACATTAGGGGAAGCCAGGTGAAGGTTATATGGGAATTCCGCATTATTTTTGCACTTTTCTGTAAATCTATAAGTATTTCAAAATAAAATACATATGCTATGGTCACAACTATGCAAGGACATTCAATACAAATGAAAAAACAGAACAAAAGAAAGAAATTATAATATTAAAAACTGTAAGGAATTTTAGTATCTTTAAAAAATTTTTTTGTTTTCCAAATCTTCCATAAAGTGGTTACTTTTATAACGAAACAAAATCATTTAAAATACAGTAAAAGAAATCCATGACTTACTTTTTATACAGTACACCATACGGTTTTTTCAGTGCATACTGTAAAACAAAATTTATAGTTTTCAAAACAAAACCCATTCTGAAAAGCAGAAATAAAAATAAAACATCATAACAGTCACTCTCCAAGATTGCTCTAGGGCCTCAATCTTGTCCTGAGGCCTTCTTCCTGGCTCCCTTTTCATCACTTACAGTAACTTGAAACATAAACTTAATATTCTTGGACTAGACTTTCCTATTTAAAAGTTTCTATGCCCTTTCAATAGTCTATCAAACTTAAACCATTTCCTTCATTTCTTTAAACTCGACTTAGTCCAGTCTCTCTCTGGGGAAACAATGCCAGGTACAGTGGCTCATGCCTGTAATCCCAACACTTTGGGAGGACAAGGCAGATCACTCGAGCCCAGGAGTTCGAGACCAGCCTGGGCAACATGGCAAAACCCTGTCTCTACAAAAAACTGCAAAAATTAGCCAGACATGGTGGTGCATGCCCGCAGTCTCAGCTACTTGGGAGGCTGAGGTGGGAGGATCACCTGAGCCTAGGAATTTGAGGCTGTGGTAAGCCTTGATCGCACCACTGCACTCCAGCTCTGGTGATAGTGTGAGAACCTGTCTCGGAAAAAAAAAAAAGTAGTAGATAAAAACAGAAAAAATAAATTCTTATCAGGAAAGGTTGATGTTGTGTGGAGATAAGAAAACTCAGAAACAGTCACAATGATGACAACTAGAATACTAGCCAGGGGTTAAACACAGCTCTTTAAAAAATGCCTATTA
>NW_012110474.1:4195423-4203167 GCF_000951045.1 Mandrillus leucophaeus
GCCAACTATTTCCCTGTTTCTGTATAATAAACATTGCCACCTCTTCTTGATAACTCAGATGAATTTTGATAATCATGATGAATTTTAATTATTGTAGTAATCTGTAATATTGTGCTGCTTTTAAAGCTTACTTAAATATGTAGGATCATTGTGCTGATGGATATACTAGGAGAGGGGCAGTGTCCCGTCAGCACAATGACATTCAGACAAACATTTCAAAAAAGGGATGGGCCTATATAAGGCATTCAGACATCTGAATTGACTATGCTTATCAGGCATGGAGTTTGGCAAGTTTAAAAATGTATTCAACGCCAGGTGTGGTGGCTCACTCCTGTAATCTCAGCACTTTGGGAGGCTGAGGCAGACAGATCACTTCAGGTCAGGAGTTTGTGACCAGCCTGGCCAACATGGTGAAACCCTGTCTGTACTAAAAGAACACAGAAATTAGCCGGGTGTGGTAGCATGAGCCTGTAGTTCCAGCTATTCGGGAGGCAGAGGCAGGAGAATCGCCTGAACCCGGGAGGCAGAGGTTGCAGTGAGCCAAGATGACACCACTGCACTTCAGCCTGGGTGACAAAGTGAGGCGCCATCTCAATAACAACAAAAATGTATTCAATTACTTAATTGATTTAATTCAAAGACCTATTAGCTGTACTGAAGGCCTAATTAGTCAAATAACCTACTAGATATCTCCACATACTATGCCTTTTTTTTTTGAGATGGAGTCTTGCTCTATTGCCCAGGCTGGAATAAGTGCAATGGCGTGGTCTCAGCTCACTGCAATCTCCACCTCCCAGGTCCAAGCAGACTCTCCTGTCTCAGTCTCCTGAGTAGCTGGGATTACAGGTGTTCACCACCAAGCCCGGCTAATTTTTGTATTTTTAGTAGAGATGGAATTTCACCATGTTAGCCAGGCTGTCTTGAACTCTGGACCCTGTGATCTGCCCGCCTCGGCCTCCCAAAGTGCCGGGATTACAGGTGTGAGCCACTGCGCCTGGCCTTTCTTTCATTGATTACCTATAGATTGAGTACCTACTATGTACAGACACTGGGCTGGACACTAGGCTACAGAGGTAGAAAAAACAAAGCTTTTATTTTCATTACTTAAATCACATGTCCCAAACTGAATCTTTCACCTTTCCCTCCAAACCTGCTCCACTTGACACATTTTCTAATTGGCATTATTGCCCATCAGGCACTCAAGCCAAAAACCTGGGAAGTCATACTTTTCACTAGTTCCCAACTCTTCTACCCTCAACATCTATTTTTTTCTGGTCATTTCTCATTTTCATTGCCACCACTGGACTCCAGATGTTCTTCACCTAGCTGGCAGCAATGGTTTAGTTTCCTACATTTGCTCTCAACCCTCTCTAGTCAAGCCAATTAAAAAGACTGGTGGTCCTTTTAATTCTCTTGCTTATTATGTTTCAATGACTACATGGAGCTTTCAGATTACAATTCAAACTCCATTTTACTATATGACCCATGCCTCTTCTTCTAGCCTCATCTAGCCCACTCTCCTTTGGCCATGCCCAATTATTTACAGTTCTCCAAATGCATCAACGCTCCTTCTTACTCCCTTTTGCACAAACTTCTTTCTCAGTCTCAGAGGGTCTTCTCTTTCTCTCCCACTTCTTGCACCAACTTCTCCTTCAAAATGAAGCTGAAGTGTTATCTCTGGGGGAACCTACCCTGTGTGGGGGTCTCCCATGTGATTTTCTTTTTTTTTTTTTGAGATGGAGTCTTTGTCACCCAGGTTGGAGTGCAATGGTGCGATCTCGGCTGACTGCGACCTCCACCTCCCCGGTTCAGACCATTCTCCTACCTCAGCTTCTGAGTAGCTGGAACTACAGACATGTGCCACCACACCCAGCTAATCTTTTTATTTTTAGTTTTCACCATGTTTCACCATGGTGGCCAGGCTGGTCTCGAACTTCTGACTTTGTGATTCTCCTGCCTCGGCCTCCCAAAGTGCTGGGATTACAGGCGTGAACCACTGTGCCTGGCCTCCCTTATGTGATTTTAACTGTTTCCCACCCTACCCTGTCCATGCCTCCAATACAGCACAATGTGAGAACTTTTTACATGTCTATCTCTCTAAGCTCACTGAAAGAACTGTGTCTCACCTATTAACTCCCAGCAGAGGCACAGTAACTGGTGTTGTTGAATGACTAAATATATAGCAATATGCAGTTATTTCTCTTTACAAATTAAATTTTTTCCTAAAATGTGAGTAAGCCAAATTCTAGTAATTGAAAACAGCTTAAATTTACTAAGGGAGACCTTCAACCTACCAGACCCATCTGTGCTCCTAAAAGATAATAAAATTTACTAACAGAACTAGTTGCTTTAAGAAAAACTAGTAGTTGGTGCCTTGCAGGGTAAAGAACCCCCCCAACTTTAGCTCTTCTCTAAGATTAGTAGTTCTTATGGTAAGGCAAGCTTATCTATGTATTTCTCCGGCAGCCCAACCTAGCATGCTGAAAATTCCAAAATGACTTCAATACCTTTTAAAGATTAAGTATATATACTCACCACATCTTTAAGTACTTGTGTCACTGTTGCATTTGCATTTCCCCCTTTAATCAGCATGGCATTTTTAATATTTTCATTGAGTTTCGGTTCTCTCTTCTCAAGGAATCTCTTGGCTCTTTTCGTTTTGGGCTTTCTGTTCAGAAAAGCACAATTCATAACTATTTAAACATTTTCCTCACATTGCAAAGGCATGACTTAACTAATATGCAAATTCTTAAAAACACATTTGTCATTTAGGACTCCACCCTTAAACAAAATCTTTTTTTTTTTTTTTTTTTTTTTTGAGATGGAATCTCACTCTGTTGCCCAGGCTGGACACAATCTGGACGCAATGGCACAATCTTGGCTCACTGCAACCTCCATCTCCTGGGTTCAAGCAATTCTCCTGCCTCAGCCTCCTAAGTAGCTAGGATTACAGGCACACACCACCACACCTGGGTGATTTTTGTATTTTTAGCAGAGACGGGGTTTCACCATGTTGGTCAGGCTATTCTCGAACTACTGACCTCAGGTGATCTGCCTGCCTCGGCCTCCCAAAGTGCTGGGATTACAGGTGTGAGTCACAAGGCCCGGCCAAAATCTCACTTTTTTTGGAGATATCAGTAAAAGATATTTCCTTATGATTGTTAAATAAGTGTTTTGTTAGCTTTTAAAAAAAAAGCTTTCATTTTTATATTCCCACCATTCTTTTACTACTGCTTTTTCAAATCTTTTTTTAAGTAAAAAATAAAAGGCTCAAGTAAATACTGTCGCTATTTTTACTCTTCTTTTTTCTTCAAGCCTTAAGTAGTCAAACTGTATCCTGTACCCTAATACAAAGAATTGAGCATCAACTGCTAATCAACCTGTGGGCATTTACTAAACGTGAGACTAATGACTGCTTACCTTTCTTTTAGGTTTAAGACCACAATGCCTGCCAGGAAATATACACTGTTGCACTCCAATATCATTGCTGAGAATGTCAACATTATTGCCAACAATGGGGAATAATAAGGTTGAGGTTTACCTGGAGTCACTCTATTAAGGCTTAAAATCTTCACCACAATCCTGAGAGTTACAATTCTTTTTTATTTATTTATATTTTTAGAGACGAGTCTCTCTGTCTCCCAGGTTGGAGTGCAGTGGCGCGACCTCAGCTCACTGCAAGCTCCGCCTCCCGGGTTCACGCCATTCTACTGCAGGCGCCCGCCACCATGCCCGGCTAATTTTTTGTATTTTTAGTAGAGGCAGGGTTTCACCGTGTTAGCCGAGGATGGTCTCGACCTCTTGACCTCGTGATCTGCCCGCCTCGGCCTCCAGAAGTGCTGGGATTACAGGTGTGAGCCTCCACACCCGGCAAGTTACAATTCTTACCTTCACTTTACAGATGAGGCAACTGAACACACAGGTAATGTGCCCAAGATCACACAGCAGGTAAACAGGCCAATTTTCAAAATGAGCTAGGGCTGGGCGGCCACAGCCTGTAATAAAAACACTCTAGGAGGCCAAGATGGACGGATCACTGAGCCCAGAAGTTCAAGACCAGCCTGGGCAACATCGCAAAACCCTGTCTGTACAAAAAAAATACAGAAATTAGCTGTGGTGGTGCGTGCCTATAGTCCCAGTTACACGGCAGGCTGAGGTAGGAGGGCTGCTTGATTCCGGGGAGGTCGAGGCTGCAGTGACCTGTGATCGGGCTACTGCACTCCAGCCTGGGTGTCAGAGCGATACCCTGTCTCAAAAAAAAAAATGTTTTTTAAGCTAGATTTAAAAATTCATGTAGACCAATTACCCTGTAAACTATTAAGGGAAAATAAATTCATTATTATGACTTTATGATGTGACAGTAGGAATGGCATATTTTTATACATTTCTGTTCAAAAAAGGGGCTTCACCTCTGCTTCCTCTACAATGAGCGCCCTGATTTTTCAGACAGTTCTCTGTCATCTACTGAAAGAATTCTCCTCCCAAATAATTATGACCCTCCCTCGTCCAGTCCCATGGACACTTTGGGAAGAAAGAGACTATACATGCACTTTAGTTTCCCATGTAGATTTTTTAAATCCTCCTCCAGAGATAATGTCATATATAAAGCTTCTAATCATTTACTGGTTGATGAAGATACAAATTATTCTATCTTCTGTAACTCATTAAACAGCAACAAATGCAAATAGCGATTAACATGTTTTATTAGCTGCCTGGCTCCCAATTAATGTGTAAACTAGTCCCAATACCTAGTAAACGACTCTTCTTTGTAGTCCAAACAGCTAGAGGCATAGCAGGTGTGCAAAATCTCTGAATGACTAAAACTGTCGTTTTGGATACATACTAACCTACGTAAATAGCAAGAAAACCACAGCAAATAACAGCAGGGCTGTTTAGCACAATAAATATTCTTGAACAAATTTAAAACAGGTATTATTCAAGGATAACTCAGAGGAGTGTACAAAGCTGGAAAGAAAAAAAAACAAAACTAATGAACATTTCTACGTGCTGCAGCAAAGGCTCTACACACATTCGCAAAACTAACCCTCACAGCTCTAAGAAGTATGACTATGATGAGTGCTATTTTACAGAGTAAACTGAGATTTAGAGACATTTAATGACCCAAAGTCACAAAGCTTTAAGTGAACGCTCCAGACTGTCACCCAGATCTGTCGGATTCCGAGGGCTGTGCTCTTAACCCCACTCTAATAATCTGTCTCATACTTCGGAAGTCAGATGTTTTTCAACTGACTAGGATAAAAGCGGCCAACGCTTCAATCCCACATCCCATCCCGCGACTCCCACCTGAGAGCTTCCCCACTGTCTCCTGGCAAGTAGCTCGCGCTGAGGAAAACCCCGGCTGGTGATCGATCGGCTCCCACCCAGGCAAGAAGAGGGGTAACCAGGAAGAGTGAGAGACCGAGACAATACCACCCTCATCACGGGACCCTTTCACCCCAACGTTCCCCGGGGCGGAGTACCAGCGAACTTACACAACTCGATCCAGAGTGTCCATCGCTACTGCTCCCTGCAACTCTTAACTAAGTGGATGCACGTGCACCCGGCGATTACGTGCGCCGGAACAGGCAGAACCGGAAGCTGAGCGCAACGCCACTTCCGGGGACGCCCTCGCCGACGGTGCCTGGAGGTGTTGGCGGCCATTTTGATTGGAATCGCGCCCTGTTCCCTTGGTTACGGATTTTTGCCCTGGCTCTTTCCCGGAATTACAGGTGCGAGGTAATACTTTTAAGTAACATTGGCCGGGTGTGGTGGCTCACGCCTGTAATTCCAGGATTTTGGGAGGCCTAGACGGGCGGATCACCTGATACCAGGAGTTCGAGACCAGCCTGGCCAACGTGGCGAAACCCCGTCTCTACTAAAAATACAAAAATTAGCCGGTCGTGGTGGCGGGCGCTTGTAACCCCAGCTACTCGGGAGGCTGAGGCAGGGAGAATTGCTTGAACCCGGGAGGGGGAGGTTGCAGTGAGCCGAGATCGCGCCACTGCAAAATCCAGCCTGGGCGACAGAGTGAGACTCCTTCTCAAAAAAAAAAAAAGTAACATAGACTGTCACAGTTTGATGTACACGCTAGTGTGTATACTTGGAGTCAGGTATTCAGAAACCAGATTTTATTCTTCAGGGAATCCCAGGATGCTAGAAAGGTTGATTGCACGGTAGGTACTCACAAAATCACTAAAAACATTAATGTGAAATGGGCACTATTAACAACTGTGCGATCAGCGTGACAGAGTTTATGTCTATCACAGTTGCCCAGTACATAAAAAATGCGCAGAAAAGGTACTGCTGATCGTGATTTTTTCCCCAGTTTTTAAGTTACCACATAATTCACATACCATAAAATGTACCCCTTTAAAGTGTACAATTCATTGGTTTTTCGTGTATTCACAAAGGTGTGCAAACATCACCACTAATTCCAGAATATTTAATCACCTCAAAAAGAACCCCCTCGACACACAAACCCAGTAGCGGTCCAAGCCCCACTTCCGCTTCCTGCCAGCCCTTGGCAACCAATAATCTACTTTATGTTCACTGGATTTGCGTATTCTGAACATACATAAATGAATTCGTGCAACGTATGGCCTTTTGTGTCTGACTTCTTTCACTATCTGTTTTTGAGGTTCATACATGTTGTAGCGTGGATCAGTACTTCCATTTTGTTAGCACTGAATAATATTGCTTTGTATGGATATACCACATTTTCTTTATCTGTTCGTCAACCTAGGTACTTTTTTTTTTTTTCCGACGTAGTCTTGCTCTGTCGCCCAGGCTGAAGTGCAGTGGTGCGATCTTGGCTCACTGCACCCACCACCTCCCAGGTTCAAGCAGTTCTCCTGCCTCAGTCTCCCAAGTAGCTGGGATTACATGCACGCACCACCACACCTTGCTAATTTTTGTATTTTTTAGTAGAGACAAGGTTTCACCATGTTGGCCAGGCTGGTCTTACCTGAACTCCTGAGCTCAGGTAATCCACCTGCCTCAGCCTCTCAAAGTGCTAGGAATACAGGCGTGAGCTACTGCGCCCGGCCAGCTTATGTACATTTGAGTGGTTCCCATTTTTTGGCTACTGTGGATTATGCTGCTTTGTGTTTTTTTGTTTTGCTTTGCTTTGTTTTGTTTCTGAGACAGTCTCGCTCTGTCACACAAGCTGGAGTGCAGTGGTGCAATCTCAGCTTACTGCAACCTCCGTCTCCCGGGTTCAAGCTATTCTAGTGCCTCAGCCTCCCAAGTAGCTGGGACCACAAGCGCGTGCCACCCCACCCAGCTGCTTTGAATATTATTTTCCAAATTTTGTGTGGACATATGTTTTCAGTTCTCTAGGAGTAAAATTGCTGGGTCATATGCTAACTCTTAAGTGTAACATTTTGAGGCACTGGTAAACTGTTTTCCAAAGCACCTGCACCACTTACATTTCCCATGAGCAGTGTAAGAGGGTTTGGTATTAGTTTCCTATTTCTGTTGTAACAAATTACCACACATTTATTATTTTATACTTCAGGAAGTCAGAAGTCTGAAATAGTTTTGCAAGTCTAAAACGAAGGCCAGGAGCCGTGGCTCATGCCTGTAATCCCAGCACTTTTGGAGGCTGAGGTGGGCGGATCACGAGGTCAGGAGATCAAGGCTATCCTGGCTAACATGGTGAAACTCCATCTCTACTAAAAATACAAAAAATTAGCCAGGTGTGGTGGCACACCTGTAGTCCCAGCTACTTGGGAGGCTGGGGCAG
>NW_012110474.1:4204262-4207381 GCF_000951045.1 Mandrillus leucophaeus
CTCACTGCAAGCTCCGCCTCCCGGGTTCACGCCATTCTCCTGCCTCAGCCTCCTGAGTAGCTGGGACTACAGGCGCCCGCCACCGCGCCCGGCTAGTTTTTTGTATTTTTTAGTAGAGACGGGGTTTCACCGTGTTAGCCAGGATGGAACCATCTGTTTTATTAAGCCATCCTAATGGATATGAGTGCTATCTCATTGTGATTTTCATTTCCCTGATGGCAAATAATGGTGAGCATGTTTTCATGTGCTGATTGATTACCCATTTTTATATCTTCTTTGGGAAAATGCCTATCCAAATCCTTTGCCCAGTTTTTAAATTGGGTTGTCCTTTTATTGTTGAGTTCTAATATTTTCTCATGTATTCTAGATATAAGTCCCTTACCTGATATATAATTTACAAATATTTTCTCCAATTTAGTAGGTTTTTTCATTCTCTTATTAATGTCCTTTTGAGCACAGATCTTTTGAACTTTGTTCAAGCCCAGTTTACCTATTTTTTTCCTTTTGTTGCTTGTGCAGCTTATCCATTTTTTCCTTTTGTTGCCTGTGCTTATGGTATTGTGTCTAAGAAGCCATTCCCTATTCCAACATCACAAAGATTTGCCCCATGTCTTCTTTCAAACATTTTTAATTGTAGCTCTTATATTTAAGCCTTTGGTCCATTTTAATTTTGATATATGGTGTGAGATAGGGGTTCAACTTTATTCTTTTGTACGTGGATATCCAGTTGTCCCAGCATCATTTGTTGAAAAGATTATTCTTTCTCCATTGAATTGTCTTAGCATCCTTTTGCAATATCAATTGACCATAATTGTAAGGGTTTATTTCTGGACCCACAATTCTATTTAATCTGTCTGGTTTTCATTATGCTAGTTCCACAACTTTGATTACCATATAGCATTGTAGTAAGTTTTGAAACTAAGAAATGTGACTTCTATGATTTTGCTCTTTTGCAAGATTGAATATGAATTTTAGGGTCAATTTCTCAATTTCTGCAACAAAGGCAGCTTGGATTTTTCTTTTTTTTTTTCTTTTTTTTTTTTTTGGAGATAGGGTCTCCCTTTGTCGCCCAGACTGGAGTGCAGTGGTGTGAACACAGCTCACTCTTGACCTGCGCTCAAGTGGTCCTCTCACCTCAGCCTTCTGAGTAGCTGAGACCACAGGCATGCACCACCATGCCTGTGGTCTCACAGCCCAAAAATTTAAGAATTAACACCTTGCTAATTCTTAAACTTTTTGTAGAGATGGGGTCTCACGTTGCCCAGGCTAATCTCCAACTGCTGGGCTCAAGCAATCCCCTTGCCTCAGCCTCTCAAAGTGTTGGGATTATATACGTAAGCCACAGCACCCAGCCTGACTTATTTGCCTAGTTTGTTGAATGCTTTTTATGCTTTTTATCATGCAAGTGTGTTGGATTTTGTGTGTACTTTTTCTGCATCTATTGAGATGATCATGTGGTTTTGTCCTTTATTCTATTAACATTTTATATTACACTGATTTTCATATGTCCAACCAACCTTACATTCCTGGAATCAATCCTATTTGGTCATGGTGTATGATCCTTTTTATATGTTGTTGCGTTCGGTCTGTTGATATTTTGCTGAGGATTTTTGTGTCTATATTCATCATATTGGCCTGTAGTTTTCTAGTGGGAATCTTTGTTTGGCTTCAGTATTGGATTAGTACTGGCCTAATAGATTGAGATGGGATGTGTTCCCTCCTCTTCAGTTTTTTGGAAAAGTTTGTGATGTCTGCTGTTAAGTGGCAAGAATGGTGGTGATGTTAGTGAGATTTTGCAGATGTTATTGAGGATTTTTTTTTTTTTTTCGAGATGGAGTCTCACTCTGTCGCCCAGGCTGGAGTGCAGTGGTGTGATCTCAGCTCACTGCAACCTCTGCCTCCCAGATTCAAGCGATTCTCCTGCCTCAGCCTCCCTAGTAGCTGAGACTGCAGGTGCCCACCACAACGCCTGGCTAATTTTTGTATTTTTAGTAGAGACGGGGTTTCATCATATTGGCCAGGCTGGTCTCAAATTCCTGACCTTGTGATCCACCTGCCTCTGCCCCCCCAAAGCCTGCACTGCACCCGGCTAATAATCTTTTTTTTTTTTTCAGTAAAACTTTATTAACCCACTCATTATTATCAGAATACAAATAGGAGTACACTGCACAGTGAAGAATTTGCATAGCAAATGAATGACATGAACAAAATATTCAGAAGTGTCACACACTTACATTGATTAATTCAAGTAATTGTTTTCGTGAAAATAATTTGTGAATGGCATTGTCCCTATCATTCTCCCCTTAATAACTTTTCAGTAACATGTTGTAAGATAAGTTAATACAATTGTATTTCATTTATCCTTAAATTGTAGTTGTTTTGATATATACATGTAATTTGGACTGGCCTCTCATGAAAAAATTAGTATTTAACAGTACACAATTACTAATCACCATTTTAAAAAATGTACGATACAGCTGAGTAAAAGTATAGAAAATATTATATTTTATAAATCTAAATATAGGTCAAGTTATTCTTGACAAATTCTTTGGAAAGAAGCTAATGCAAACAAATACTAGAGCAGCATCCCCTATAAGAAAGTACATGGTCCCTAGCACTTTGGGAGGCCGAGGCAGGCAGATCTCCTGAGGTCAGGAGTCCAAGACCAGCCTGGTCAACATGGTGAAACCCTGCCTCCACCAAAAATGCAAAAATCAGCCGAGCATGCTAGCAGAAGCCTGTAACCCCAGCCACCCAGGAGGCTGCAGCAGGACGGGCTAAGATTCTTCAAAATAGGGAGATTATCCTGGATTTTCCAGATGAGCACCAATCTAATGACAATGGACTTTATAAGAGGGAGGTAGAAGTTTAAGAGTCAGAGAAGGAAATGTGATAATGGAAGCAGAGGTCGGAGTGAGAGAGATAAGAGGTAATGCAGCTGGCTTTGAATATGGAGGAAGGAGCTACAAACCAAGGAATTCAGGCAGCCTCTAGAACCTGGAAAAAGCAAGGAAAGAGATTATCTCCTGGAGCTGCCTGGAGCCCTACTAACATCTTGATTTTAGCCCCATAAGACTCGAACTTTTTTTTTTTTTTTTTTTTTTTTTTTGAGATGGAGT
>NW_012110474.1:4207431-4208821 GCF_000951045.1 Mandrillus leucophaeus
GTTGCCTAGGCTGGAGTGTGCAATGGCATGATCTCAGCTCACTGCAACCTCTGCCTCCTGGGTTCAAGCAATCCTCCCACCTCAGCCTCCCAAGTAGCTAGGATTACAGGCATGGACAACCATGCCCGGCTAAATTTTTTTGTATTTTTAGTAGAGATGGGGTTTCACCGTGTTGGCCAGGCCGGTCTCAAACTCCTGACCTCAAGTGATCTGCCTGCCTTGGCCTCCCAAAGTGCTGGGATTACAGACGTTAGCCACCACGCCCAGCCTTGAACTAAGAATTTGACCTCCAGAACTGTAAGATAATAAATTGATGTTGGTTTAAGCCACTAAGTTTGTGGTGATTTGTTAACAGCAATAGTGGAAAATAATACAGTGCCCAAATGGGAGCATGAAATATAAGTACAAAATGAAATTTTCAAGACATGATAGTAAAAGAGATCTTATTTTGGATCTGAGAAAAATAGAACCTCTACTATTTTGACCTTCTTATTAATGATACACAAGTATGGCCGGGCTCCGTGGATCACCCCTGTAATCCCAGCACTGGAAGGCCGAGGCAGGTGGATCTCCTAAGCTCAGGAATTCAAAACCAGCCTGAGCAACATGGTGCAACCCTGTCTCTACCAAAAAATACAAAACATTAGCTGGGTGTCGTGGCATGTGCCTGTGGTTCCAGCCACTTGGGAGGCTATGGTAGGAGGATCACTTTAGCCTGGGAGGCGGAGGCTGCAGTGAGCAGAGATCGTGCCACTGCAGTCCAACCTTGGTGACAGTGTGAGACTGTCTCAAAAAAAAAAAAAAAAGAAGCAGGTGTATGGCTGCCTTGAACCCATGTACTATCAGTAACTACCAGCTACAAATTGACATTAACAAAGGTGTATATTTACTTTGTACTGTATTAATAAAGTAAAATGTACTTGTAGACAATTTTATAAACAGCATTTTCTCATTCCACAAGGAAATAATGGTCAAAGTCATAAAATGTAGGAAATTCATCTCCAAAATCAATACAAACATTTCTGGAAGATAATTCCATGTAAACCTTAGACATATTAGGAAAGTTGAATATTTTCACTTAAGCTGTTGGAACAAGAGGAAATAAAAACAGATTCTAAAAAATTAAAAACTGCTGCTATACGAATAGAAAAGTATATATCGTCAATAGTTTCACTGAGCTGGCTGTCCATAAATTTATGATCTGCCATGCAGTACATAATGAATAAATAAGTGAACTTGCAAACATTTTGAGACAGTCTCGCTCTGTTGCCCAGGTTAGAGTGCAGTGGCACGATCTTGGCTCACTGCAACCTCCACCTCCTGGGTTCAAGCGATTCTCCTGCCTCAGCCTCCCAAGTAGCTGGGACTACAGGCGTGTATCACCACGCCT
>NW_012110474.1:4209948-4217630 GCF_000951045.1 Mandrillus leucophaeus
CGTATGTTTTCATCAGAATTTAAGATTTTATTTTCCTCTCAACTTAAGGTAGAACTACACTATAGTGTAGATCAGTTTCTTTGGCAAGATTACAAATCTCGGGAATATTTTATTTCTTTATACGTTTTTTTAATAGAGATGAGGTCTTGCTCTCTTGCCCAGGCTGGTCTTGAACTCCTAGTTTAAGCAGTCCTCCTGCTTTGGCCTCCCGAAGTGCTGGGATTACAGGCATGAGCCACCGTACCTGGCCTACTCTTTAGTATTTTTCATGTTTTCTAAAATACATATGTATCAGGCCGGGTGCAGTGGCTTATGCCTGTAATCCCAGCACTTTGGGAGGCCAAGGCAGGTGGATCACTTGAGGTCAGGAATTGGAGACCAGCCTGGCCAACATGACGAAACCCTGTCTTTACTAAAAATACAAAAAATTAGCCAGGCATGGTGGTTCACGCCTGTAATTCCAGCTACATGGGAGGCTGAGGCAGCAGAATTGCTTGAACCCAGGAGGCAGAGGTTGCACTGAGCTGAGATCGTGCCACCGCACTCCAGCCTCGGCGACAGAGTGAAGACTGTCTCAAAAAATAAAAAAATAAAATACATATGTATCAATTAGTATTATGTTTGGCTATTACAGAGTGACCTAACAAAGAGAGCAGCTAATTTCCCTCTTTATGTAAAAGAAGTCCAGAGGTAGAAAATGGCAATGCCTCAATGCCTTCTCTGCCTAAACATCAGCAATAGCTACAGGTTTGGAATGACACTCACAATCACAGGACCCCAGTAAGCCTTGTGGAACGCAATCTGGCACCCAGCTCACTTAGTATTCCAGGATACAGAACAAAGAACAGCACAGCAACACAGCAGCATGAGACTTATTTCTGCAGGAGTCTTTATTCCAGCCTCCCAAGTGTCAGCTGAGGGGTAAAGAAACTAGATCATTTTGGATGGGTGCAGAAGCCATGAGGCTTAGCAGCTTTATGCTCCAGAAAAACCAATCCCTGTTGAAACAGTACATGAGTGTTGCTTCCAGAAATATTTGCAATAAGGAACACCACACTTAAGGAATTCCAAAGCCCATGTTTTCCAGTGGGCATTTGTAGTACGTGTTAGTCTTCCTGGTCCAAACAGTTTACCAATAAGGTGTCTGTTTTTTTTTTTTTTTTGAGACAAGGTTCTGCCACAGCTGTAGTACAGTGGCATGGTGTGATCTCGGGTCACTGCAACCTCCACCTCCTAGGCTCAAGCAATCCTCTTGCCTCAGCCTCCTAAGTAACTGGGACTACAGGCGCACACCACCATGCCCAGCTACTTTTTTTTGTTTTTTATAGAGACAGAATTTTGCAATACCACTCAGGCTGGTCTCAAACTCCTGGATTCAAGTGATCCATCCATCTTGGCCTCCCAAAGTGCTGGGATTACAACTGTGAACCACCGCGCCCAGCTAAGGGCTCATTTTTAATCATAAACAATATTGCCTAATATTACAGCTGACATTCCATTATTACCTTGCCTAGTAGGTTTCCAGAGAAACAGTGCTGAAAGTGAAATTCGAGGTCATTTAGATGGGAAAAATGAAAGGGTTTTATTAACCCTTTACTCATAGCAGTCCAGGGTAATCTCACAGTATCAAGACCCAGTCTTCTATATTGCTGCTCTGCCATTCTTGGCTTCTATTTCCAAAGTTACTTTGAAGTCCAAGAATCCTGCTGGATGGAGCTCTAGCTACCACATCCATGTTCCAGCAGGAACAGAAGATGAGCCCACCTGCTTCCTTTTAAGCCTTTAAGTTTAAGGAAACGTCCCAGAAGCACCACTCAGCACTTGTTTTTTTTCTTCTTCTTCTTCTTTTTTTCCATCACTCAGCACTTCTTATTCCATGTCAATGCCAGAACTTAGTCATATGACCACATGTATCTGCTAGGAAAGCCAGGCACATTGCTAACCTGAATAAATTCTGGGATTCTGATACAAAGCAAAAAAAGGAGAACAGATAATTGGGTCAGGCAATGAGCATTCTCTCCTATACATACATACAGGGGGAACAATAAGCTGTCAGTAAAAACTGAGACTAAAAAAAAGTCATAAATTATTAGCTGGGCATGGTGGCACATGCCTGTAATCCCAGCTACTTGGGAGGCTGAGGCGTGAGAATCGCTTGAACCTGGGAGGTGGAGGTTATGGTGAGCCAAGATCGTGCCACCGCACTCCAGCCTGGGCAACAAGAGTGACAGATTATCTCAAAAAAAGTAAAAAAATTAAAAAGTCATATAGACATTGGGAAGATTATGCTTATAATCATCTGCTTATGATTTGAAAATGCTTTTTATCAAGGTAAGTCATTTTCCAATTAAATATAAAACTTTTTGAAGAAAAAAATTATTTGGGCCAGGCATGATGGCTCACACCTGTAATTATAGTACTTTGTCAAGGCAGGAGGATCACTTGAATTCACGAGTTTGAGACCAGCCTGGGCAACATGGCAAAATGCCATCTCTACAAAAAATACAAAAATAAGCTGGGTGTGGTCGCACACCCCTGTAGTCCCAGCTACCAGGGAGGCTGAGGTGGGAGGACGGCTTAAGCCCAGGAGGCGGAGGTTGCAGTGAGCCCAGATTGTGCCACTACACTAGAGCCTGGGTGATAGAGCCAGAACTTGATTTAAAAACAAAAAAAAAATTATTCATCCTAGAACATTAGCTCTCTAATCTGTTAAAATAGTTGTATCTCCACCAATTGTGAGATGTAATTAACATGAGGTATGTAACTTACTGGGACTAGGTTAAACTACAGGAAATTGCTGTTTTTTGTAGTTGGAAACAATCAAATATTGGCAGTTTTACACAGCTCAACCTGTAACAAAGTATCAAAGGGTGTGAATAATTTACTTAAAAAATATAAACTAGCACAGATTTAGTTTACTGCCATAATAAAATAATGAATACAGCTGAATTCCAATAATCTTTCTCAAGTGGGAAAGGAGCAAAATTACATCTGGAATATGTGGAATTGTTCCTTTATCCTTAAGCACTTTAAAATTCTTTTTCTCAATAAAATACTTATTGTAGTAGATTAAAAATAGCCCCAAAGATTTCCATGCCCTAATCTCTAGTATTAATGCCTGTGTATATTAAATGATCTAGCAAAAGAGACTTTGCAGATGGAATTAATGTCTTTTTGTTTTCTTTTTTGAGACGGAGTCTCACTCTGTCACCCAGGCTGGAGTGCAATGGCGCAATCTCAGCTCACTGCAACCTCTGCCTCTCAGGTTCAAGCAATTCTCCTGCCTCGGCCTCCTGAATAGCTGGGATTACAGGTGTGCACCACCACACCTGGCTAATTTTTGTATTTTTAGTAGAGACGGGGTTTCACCATGTTGGCCAGGCTGGTCTCAAACTCCTGACCTTGTGATCTGCCCGCCTCGGCCTCCCAATGTGCTGGGATTACAAGTGTGAGCCACTGCACCTGGCCAGAATTAATGTTATACACCTTCGGCAGGATGCGGTGGTTCACGCCTGTAATCCCAGGACATCGAGAGGCCAAGACAGGAGGATCACTAAAGCCCAGAAGTTCAAGACCAGCCTGAGCAACATAATGAGACTCCATCTCTTAAAAAAAAATTAAAAAGAAAAACAGCCTGGCATGGTGGTGCGTGCCTGTAGTCTCACCTACTCAGGAGGCTGAGGTGGAGGATGGCTTGAGCCTGGGAGTTCAAGGCTGCAGTAAGCTGCGGTCACGCCACTGCACTCCAGCCTGGGTGACGGAGCGAGACCCTGTCTCAAAGAAAAAAAAAAAATTATCGACCTTAAAATAGGAAGAGTATCCAAGTGGGCCCAGAGTAATCAGACAGACATTTAACAGTGGAAATGGAAGACAGAAGGGTAGGTCAGAGAGAGGGATGATGGAAGAAGTAACAGGAATGATTCAAAATGGGAGAGGGACTTCACCCACTATTGCAGGCTCTGAAGAAAAGGGGATCATGAGCCAAGGAACGAAGGCAGCCTTCAGAAGCTAGAAATGACCCTGAGCTAATGCACAACAAGGAAAGGAGACTTTGATATCCTTTAACTGCAAAGCACTGAACTCTGCCAACAACTAAATAAACAAGGAAATGGATTTGCCCCCCAGCCCAAAACCTCCATAAAGGAATGCATTCCTGCCAGCACCTTGAATTTAGCCCAGGTAAGACCTGTGCCACACTTCTCACCTACAAAACTGTAAGACAGTACATTTGTGTTAAGTCACTGACTTTGTAGTAATTTTTGACAGCCTCCAAGGAAAACTTTATATACTTAATAAAACCTTGAATTTAAAGGACTCAGAAGGGTCCCTAAAGTCATTTAAAAATATTTCATTTTACTTATTTTTTGAGACAGGGTGTCACCGTGTCACTCAGGCAAGAGTACAGAGGCGCAAACACAGCTCACTGCAGCCTCGACTTCCAGTCCCAGGCCATCCTCCCAGGTCAACTGCCCAGTAGCTGGTACCATAGGTGCACGACACTGTGTCCAGCTAATTCTAAAAAAAATTTTTATAGAGATGGGACCTCCCTATGTTACCCAGATTGTCTCAAACTCCTAGGCTGCTCAAGTGATGCTCCCACCTCAGCTTCCCAAAGTGCTGAGATTACAGGTATGAACCACTGCACCCAGCCTAAACTGTATTTTAAAAATCCAATTCATGTCTGGTCCCAAATGATTCTGGTAAAATAAGTTGTGTTATGACTGGATGTGTGTGTATAGCCGATAAAATACCAAAAAATGTTAAAAGACTGAAAGCTACACAGCAATTTTTTTATGTAAGAACTCTAAAAAGTTCTTGACAAGTTGTTATGAGAAAAATTTCATCTAGGAGTGATTTCTAAGGCAGCATTTGAGTTTCCATAAAAACAGAACCTTCTGTCTCAGAAGATATATCAATAAGAGGACCAGAATCTTCTATATCCAAGTGCATTGGTTTCTCCTGTTCACAACTCAGGTTTGAACTGTCGTTCATTTGAATCTCTTCCTCTTCCAATTCCAAAGATTTATCTGGGGCTGAGGCTGCCACTTCTTCGTCTTCATTTTCATGTAGAAAGCTACAAATCATGTTGGGTCGATAGGAGAAATCATTATCCTTTATTTGCAGCCATTCCACCCCACCTAATTTGGAAGGGATGAGAAATAAACCAAAAAGACACAAAAAATGAATTTTAGTGAAGTATATTTTTATTTAATTTAAATCTCTATCATATGAATACATGTGAAACTGAAAGCCCAACATAAATCAAGGAATATGGTGTCTGTAACTACTGATAAAATATATTTTCCATCTTCTCTAGAGACCTTGGAATGCCTATTAGGTAGGTACCATCAAAATCACTACAAGTTATCAACCTCAATTACTATTCCATGCCTTTTTCCAGAGTTCAGTTCTCAGCTCATTATGAAATATAATTTGAGCACTCTCTGCCATCTTATGCCTTCAAGGAAACTTACCACTACCCTATAATTTTTTTTTTTTTTAAGACAAAGTCTCGCTCTGTCACCCAGGCTGGAGTGCAGCCACGATCTTGGCTCACTGCAACCTCCGCCCCCCAGTTCAAGCAATTCTTGTGCCTCAGCTCCCCGAGTAGCTGGGATTACAGGTGTGTGCCACCATGCCTGGCTAATTTTTTATTTCAATAGAGACGGAATTTCACCATGTTGGCTAGGCTGGTCTCGAACTCCTAACCTCAAGCCATCCACCCGCCTCACCTCCCAAAGTGCTGGGATCACAGGCATGACCCACTGCACCTGGTTATTAGTCCTTTTTCTTCCAATTCAGTTTCAACTACAGATGTTCATATTTTTTTCCTGCAATAACATCATTCTCCTAGTCAGCCAGGCTCAAAATCTTGAAGCTATCCTTTATTCTGTTATTTAGCATAATACTTAAAATAGAATGAATTTGATGTTCACTCGTATTCGTCCGTGTCTGTTTCAATGTAATTTACTTTAGAATGCAAGTTCCTAGAAGGTAAGGGTCACACTTCCTCTCTGTTCTGTTTTACCTCCAGCATGGAGCTGTGTTTGGTAGCCAGCCTACAAGATGGTCCCCAGTGATCTTCACCTTCCTGGTATTCATGCCCCTGTGTAGTCCTGTCCCACACTGAGTAAGATATTGTGGAAATGACAAGACTGTGACTTCTTTCTTTTTTTTTTTTTGAGACAGAGTCTCGCTTTGTCGCCCAGGCCAGAGTGCAATAGCGTGATCTCGGCTCACTGCAACCTCTGCCTACCGGGTTCAAGCAATTCTCCCACCTCAGTCTCCCGAGTAGCTGGGACTAGAGGCATGTGCCACCACACCTGGCTAATTTTTTGTATTTTTAGTAGAGATGGGGGTCTCACCATGTTGGCCAGGCTGGTCTTGAACTCCTGACCTCAAGTGATCTGCCTGCCTTGACCTCCCAAAGTGCTGGGATTACAGGCATGAGCCACCGTGCCCAGCCAAGACTGTGACTTCTAAGTCTAGTTCATAAAAGACACTGTGGCTTCTACCTTGTTTTCATGGAATACTTTATCTGAGAGAAGCCAGCTGCCATATCAGGAGGACATTCAAACAGTCCTGTGAGAACAACATGGCAGGAACTGAGGCCTCCTGCCAACAACCAAAATAAATTTTGAATTGATTTTGATGAATAAGCCATTTTACAATCAGATTTCCAGCATTAGTCAAGCCTTCAGATGACTGCAGCCCAGATAACATTTTGACTGCAACCTTATTGGAGACCTGGAGCCAGAACCACCTACCTAAACTGCTCCCAAATTCCTGATTCACAGAAACTGTAAGATACTGGTTTTCTGTTGTTGTTTTAAGCTGTTAAGTTTAGAGGTAATTTGTTATGCAGCAGTAGATAACTAATGCAGACTCGAATTGTTGGTTGCTCATTTATTTGACTAAACAAAACACCCAAATATTCCCAAAGATCTGTCAGATTATTAAAGACTACGAAGAGGAAACTCGTAACTTCCTTTAATAAGAATATCCCAATGATAGCTAAGCTTATGATACATGTCAGCCTTTTAAGTTTATTCTAGAACCTAGTACCACTTTCTTCCTATAATTATTACAAGGTGCCTAAAAAAGGGGATAGTTCAGGGATATACATAAAAAGAACAAGGGTTTATTATATAGTTGTATATAGGTGATGTAATTAATTTTATAAGATCAATGTACCTTCAAATGTTTATTCCCTGTTAAGCTATAAATACTCATCATGAGAATCTTACTAGAGTTTCATATGTGTTATTGAGCAGTGAACTTTTAAACCATCAAATTATTGTTTTTTCAACTCCACAAACGTATGTCTACTTCAGGTGAAAGAAGCACTAGTCTAAAAGTCTCTAGTATGTGGTGACCAGCAAGTGAAGAAGAATAAGTGGATGCAAATTAAGAACTCATGCCTGTAATCCTAACACTTTGGGAGGCTGAGGCAGGAGGATCACTTGAGTCCAGGAGGTTGAGACCAGCTGGGTAACATAGTAAGACCCTGTCTCTATTTAAAAAAAAAAAAAAAAAAAGGTTGGGCGCAGTGGCTCACACCTGTAATCCCAGCACTTTGGGAAGCTGAGGTGGGCAGATCACATGAGATCGGGAGTTCGAGACCAGCCTGACCAATATGGAGACACTCCATCTCTCTACTAAAAATACAAAATTAGCTGGGC
>NW_012110474.1:4218912-4229441 GCF_000951045.1 Mandrillus leucophaeus
ACTCTAGCCTGAGTGACAGAAAGAGACTGTCTTTAAAAAAAAAAAAGCCAGCTTTTTCCAGCTGTGAGCCTGTTGAAAGCTGCTGCAACTGCCAAAAGTTTCCAAGGAATTTCAGCTTGGGAATTGAGAACTATTGTGATCATATCCACTTTGCTTACAAGGAAGTTTTTTCCCCCCACACATCAGACAGGTAATATGCTGACATCATAACAAGGTTTGAGGGAGGCACATCTTATACATGAATGTAAAAACATAATCATCATGCTTATGAACTACAAAAAGGTACAAGGAAGTTTTTAATTAAAGAGGGGAGGGGGGAAGGAGAAGAGAGAGAGAAGCACTACTGAATTCCCTAGGGCTTAGATACCAAGTTTCTTCAAAAAGTCCTCAGTCATTTCCAATGCCAAGCAGATAAAAGATTTCTACGTCCCCAGTGCCCTCAGCTATATGAGCGTTCAACTGAATTTCAACTCTATGCTTGGTACTTTACATGGAGCACCCTCCATTTTAATATATTAAACATATTATGAGGCCAGGCACAGTGGCTCACACCTGTAATTGCAGCACTTTGTAGGCTGGATCACTTGAGGTCAGGAGTTTGAGACCAGCCTGGCCAACATGGTAAAATCCGGTCTCTACTAAAAAAATTAGCCGGGCGTGGTGATGGGTGCCTGTCATCCCTGTTGCTCAGGAGGCTGGGGCAAGAGAATTGCTTGAGCCCAGGAGGCGGAGGTTGCAGTGAGCCGAGATTGTGCCAGTGCACTCCAGCTCGGGTGACAGAGCAAGACTCTGTCTGAAAAAAACAAACAAACAAAAATCATGTATAGTTATTACTAAAAAGTACAAGGAGTGTCCTGGCATCAATGTACCACTGTCAAAGCCAGTACTGGATCACCTATTTTCAGAGAATAAGGGAACTAACCTATGTTTTCTTCTCCTTCCTTCTTCTCTGTCAGAAGAGTTCTTGTCATGCTGAGCTTCTTCATTGTATGACATTTATATTTTAGCACTGTTTTATTATTGCCTTCTGTATCAGCTAGAACAGAAATGAACTCCATTATTATACTGCTTGTGCTATCAAATAAAACAAAGATGAAGCCTTAATAATTCCAGTGTAGGGAGTCAGATTAAACTACTTCCTGTCAAGACAGTGTAGTAAATTCAAGGTATAACTCATCCCTCCTGCTCCAAGCATAGAAAAATAACAGATAAAATACATTAACAGGCCAGGCACAGTGGCTCATGCCTGTAATCCCTGCACTTTGGGAAGCCGAGGCAGGTGGTTCACCTGAGGTCAGGAGTTCGAAACCAGCCTGGCCAACATGATGAAACCCCCGTCTCTACTAAAAGTACAAAAAATTAGCTGGGCATGGTGGCACATGCCTGTAATCCCAGCTATTTGGGCGGCTGAGACAGGAGAATTGCTTGAACCCAGGAGGCGGAGGTTGCAGTGAGCAGAGATTGTGCCACTGCACTCCAGCCTGGGCAACAAGAGCAAAACTCTGTCTCAAAAAAAAAAAAAAATACATTAACAATTGAAAGTACAACTGGATTCAAAAGTAACAAACATCTTCAGAGGTCAGAAACACAAAGTTATGAGTGCGATTAAACCCACAGGTCTAACAGGCTTCATCCTTGAAGTAGAAATTGGGGCCAGGAATTTTACCCTATAGCGTATTGGGATCTAAAATTCTACCACTCAAATGAAGGACCAAAGTCAGACTTACTACCTGAAGCCAAAGTGTGGAGTAGGGACATTCTCAATCACGACAGGCTGAGAAAAAAAATTGCTGCCAACCTGCTGCCTGGAGTTGAAACTTTCAGAAAACTCTATGCCTAGGCAGGAGGGAAGATGAGGCCCTTGAGCCAAGGATACGAAGCACAGACACTTCCATACATTGCTACTGTGAGTGTAAATTGATATCGTACTTTAGAAAGTAGGCTGCTCTGCCTGTGAAGTAGCCCTTCTTTTATTCCTTGGCCAGGAGTGGTGGCTCACACCTGTAATCTTTTTGAGAGGATCCCTTTGAGAGGCCTCAAGGCAGGTCACTTGAGGTCAGGAGTTTGAGACCAGCCTGGCCAACATGGTGAAACCCCGTCTCTACCAAAAATACAAAAATTACGTGGGCGTGGTGACAGGCGCCTGTAATCCCAGCTACTCAGGAGGCTGAGGCAGGAGAATTGCTTGAACCTAGGAGGTGGAGGCTGCAGTGAGCCGAGATCATGCCACTGCACTCTAGCCTGGGTGACAGAGTGAGACTCTGTCTCCAAAAAAAAAAAAAAAAAGAATTCAGGAGAGTGATGATCTCTGAAGACAGAGGGAGAGAAATAAGTTTGGAAATGGAGATAGAAGGACTTCAAATGTATCTGGAATGGGTTTGTTTGTTTTTGACACATAGTCTAGCTCTGTTGCCCAGGCTGGAGTGCAGTGGTACGATATCGGTTCACTGCAACCTCCACCTCCCCGGTTCAAGCAATTCTCATGCCTCAGTCTCCCAAGTAGCTGGGAGGCACATGCCACCATACACAGCTAATTTTTGTATTTTTAGTAGAGATGGGGTTTTGCCATGTTGGCCAGGCTGGTCTCGAACTCCTGGCCTCAAGTGATCTGCCTGCCTTGGCCTCCCAAAGTGCTGGGATTACAGGATTAAGCCACCTGGCCCAGCCTGGCATGTTTTTTTTTAAACTATAATCTGCGTCACATTTGGGAAAATGGTAGGATATGATACAGCTAGACAATGGATACATGAGATATTTAATGTTTATTATGCTTAAGTATGATTGAAATAGTTCATATTAAAAAGGGCTGGGCTAGTAATCACTTACCATGTTCAACATTTTCTTCAAATATAACACAGGTCCCAAGAGTGTCTACAGAAAAATACAAATTGTTGAGAAGAGCTACCATCTCTGAAAGGCCCATATCAGAAAGAGTTCCATCTATCTGACATCCTCCTACCTTCATACTCCCCAGCAAAGACACAGCTGTCCACTTGCAGAATGGGCCTCTCAGTGTCAATGCCCTACAACAGAATAAAGGATCATAAAAAAAAACATGATTAGAAAAAGGCTTCAACATTATAACCTTGCTACCAAGGAAACTAATCTCCAAAACTGGGGAAACTCTAGAGCATCTTGTCCTACCAAGTACAGGATAAACTACAATTGCTCTGATCACAGCAGCTACAACTTGAAGACTACTTAATTCATACTCAAGTAACAAGGTCTATTTCAATCAGCATCTTCTTCAAGAGTAAGCTAAGAACAGAGGAAGTTTTGTCAACAGTAGTGCAAAGAGTCTATCTATCTGTCATCTATCTATTTTTTGAGACAGTGTCTAGCTCTGTCACCCAGGCTGGAATGCAGTGGCGTGATCATGGCTCACTGCAGCCTTGACCACGAGGGTTCAGGCAATCCTCCCACCCCAGCCTCCTGAGCAGCAGGGACCACAGGAGCATGCCACCATGCCCAGCTAATTTATTATTATTTTTATTTTTTGAGATGGAGTTTTGCCCTTTGTTGCCCAGGCTGGAGTGCAGTGGCGCGATTTCGGTCACTGCAACCTCCGCCTCCAGGGATCACGCGGTTCTCCTCTCTCAGGCTCCCGAGTAGCTGGGATTACAGGCGTCCACCACCATCCCCGGCTAATTTTTGTATTTTAGTAGAGATGGGATTTCACCATGTTGGCCAGGCTGGTCTCCAACTCCTGACCTCGTGATCCATCCACCTCGGCCTCCCAAACTGTTGGGATTACAGGCGTGAGCCACCGCGCCCAGCCATTTATTGTTATTATTAGTGTAGAGAGGGGGTCTCGCTATGTTGCCCAGGATGGTCTCCAATTCCTGGGCTCAAGTGATCCTCCCACCTCTGCTGAGATTATAGGAGTGCTGAGATTATAGGAATATATGTACTGTTTCATATCACAATGTTACTTCCTCCAAATCTGTAACTTTCTCTTCAGCCACACATTCAAACAAGCAAGCAAAGTTAGCCATTTTCTCCTATCTGCTCCCATAGTACCCCTGTACTTTTACATTACACTTAATTATATATTAATTAATTATACTTAGTGTACTTCTTATCCTTAGAGTTCACTGCTTTGTAAGGTGAAATAAATATATCAATCCTTGTGGATAGGTATTTCACCATTCTTGTTTTACATTCAAGAAACTCTAGAACAATCCCCCCAAGTCTAGAAAACTCACCAAAACCTTGCATTTATTTTCACATTTTGAGAGAAAGTCTGAATCAATAATTCCTGATAATTCCACCAGAACCAACTGCTCCTGGTGAAAGAAAGAGGGGTTAATTAACATGCTAGCACGCGAGCGGGCAAGAGGGAGCAATTAGGAAAAGAAGCCAAAAATCCCACCTTTGTGAAAACAGGACTCTGTTTTCAGCAAGAGGAAACGACGCTACCTAAGGTAACTTCCCGGTACTTCCCATCCTAAGTACGGGGTGACGATTAGGGCTCAGGTCCCAAGCTGCCCGGCTCCGCGTGCCCAGGAGCAAGAAGCCGGTGAGGAGCGTCGGGGCCTCCCTCCCGCCCGCAGCTCCCCGACTCCCTTCCCCACACACGGCCAGCACAAGTATCACCGCCACTGCGGTGCAGGCTTTCGGCGTAGCGCTTACTACCTCCTCTTCCTCCTCTTCTCCGTCTTCCAGACCCCGCTCGTCGGCCGCCGCCATGGTCCCTTGGCGCTTCGCCTCCTAGTCACTGGCCACGCCCGCCCGGAACCGCCATCTTGAGTGCGGGCAGCAGCTCCTACGCGGAGCAGCTCACTGGGTGCCTGCCACTGCGCTCCTCGCCGCGCAAACCGCTCCTGCCAGAACTCAAGATGTCGGCTTCCGGTGGGCGGGTGGCTACGGGCGCCGAGAGCGCTGGTGCTCGTGTGGAGACTCGCCACGGCCCACTCCTGGCTTAGTGACTGAAAGCGGGGGCGGGGGCTAGGCTGCTGTAGGCAGCGGAGCGCTGTCGGTCACGCAAGACAGGCCCTGCGATCTAGGGAGTCGCCGGGCTCCCGGTCCCGCTGGCGGGGAGGACTGGCAAGGCACAGGGGATAAAGGTGAAAGCAAGGAAACTATGGTTTCAGGCGGATCATGGACAGAAAGGCCTTGTGTTGACCCGAGCACATTTCTTGGAAAGAAATTATTAATATTGTGTCAGCGCTCATCCTCAATTCAACGTCCCCCAAGCCAAGTTAAAGGCACATTCAGTTTAACACTAATGAGCGCCTACACGGTAAAAAGCACTGCACCAGGAGCTATGAAAAATAGAAAGTGGGCTTAAGTTTTAGGCCTGCAGGAGCATGGGATCTGTGAGAGGTATATAAATGGACCCAAGCAAGTGCTGTAGAGATACACATTGTTATAGCAATACAGAGACCTGGGCAAGAGAAGTTTGAACAGAATTTTCTTAAAGTATCCCATAGATGTTTCTGATTATGAAAGAAATGGTCTTCGAAAGAAATGGTCTTCCTACCTGAGATAGCATGATCTAGTGGTTAAGATCATGAGCTTTGGATATTTATTTATTTAGAGATGGAGTTTTGCTCTTGTTGCCCAGGCTGGAGTGCAATAATGTCATCTGGACTCACTGCAACCTCCACTTCCCAGGTTCAAGCGATTCTCCTGCCTCAGCCTCCCGAGTAGCTGCGATTATAGGCATGCGCCACCACGCCCGGCTAATTCTGTTATTTTTTATTAGAGACGGGGTTTCTCCATGTTGGTCAGGCTGGTCTCGAACTCCTGACCTCCCAAAATGCTGGGACTGCAGGCATGAGCCACCGCGCCCAACCTGAGCTTTGGATTTTAATACCTGTCAAGTTCTACTGCATTAACAGCAAGGCTTTGGGCAGATTGGTTATTGTGAGGATTAAATGAGACAATACATATAAAATAAATTTAGCCCAGTATTCAGCACATAGTAAGCATTTAAAGTGCATTTAATCTATTATTAGTAGTAATATATAATTTTTTTAGTATGCTGCTCTCTTTCTTTTATTCTTTGTTTCTTTCTCTTTCTCTCTTTCTTTCCTTTCTTTTTTGTGACAGGGTCTGGCTCTGTGGCCCAGCCTGGAATGCAGTGGCGCCATCGTAGCTCCGTGTACCCTCAAACTCCTGGGCTCAAAGGGAGCCTCCTATCTCTGCTTCCTGAGTAACTGGGACTACAGGTGCACGCCACAGTGCCTGTCTTTACATAATAGTTGTATGAGTGTGCCATAACTTGATCCTCTATTTTTTAACACACAGGTTATTTACAATTTGTGGATATTGTAAATAACATTGTAGTAAACACTCTTCTGTGTATATTTTTGTCCAGTTGCCTAATTAAATGTATTTCATAGTTTAAAAAAGTAGAAGGAACACTGGACCTGTTAGAAGTACATTTGAATTCTAGCTCTGAAGCTTAATAATTGTGAACTTTTCCAACCTCAGTTTTCTTTCTTTCTTTTTTTGAGATGGAGTCTTGCTCAGTCTCCCAGACTGGAGTGCGGTGGCGCGATCTCGGCTCACTGCAAGCTCCGCCTCCCGGGTTCACGCCATTCTCCTGCCTCAGCCTCCCGAGTAGCTGGGACTAGAGGTACCCGCCACCACGCCCGGCTAATTCGTTTGTATTTTTAGTAGAGACAGGGTTTCACCGTGTTAGCCAGCATGGTCTCGATCTCTTGACCTCGTGATCCGCCGTCTCGGCCTCCCAAAGTGCTGGGATTGCAGGAGTGAGCCACCGCGCCCTGCCATCAGTTTTCTTATTTATTATATGAGAATGAAAATAATTATGCTTACACCAGGCGCGGTGTGCTTGAGCCATCCTAGTAGCTGGGATTACAGGTGTGCGATACCACACCTGGCTAATTTTTGTATTTTTAGTAGAGACGGGGTTTTGCCATGTTGGCCAGGCTGGCCTTGAACTCCTGACCTCAAGTGATCCACCTGCCTCGGCCTCCCAAAGTGCTGGGATTACAGGCATGAGACGCCTCACCCGGCCAGAAAGTGAGCCTTCTACCCCTGTCCCCCAACCATTTGTACTAGTTTCTTTTATATCCTTTCAAAGATATTCTGTGTGTTTACAAAAACACGTGTATATAAAATCTGTGAAATAATTTTTATTTATTTTTATTTTTATTTTTTTGACAGAATGAGACCGTCTCATTCTGTCACCCAGGCTGGAGTGCAGTGGCACCATCTCGGCTCCCTGCAACCTCTGCCTCCTGGGTTCAAGCAATTCTCTTGCCTCAGTCTCCCAAGTAGCTGGGACTACAGGCACCTGCCACTATGCCCAGCTAATGTTTGTGTTTTGATTAGAGACAGGGTTTCACCATATTGGCCAGGCTGGTCTTGAACTCCTGACCTCAGGTAATCCACCTTCCTCAGCCTCCCAAAGTGCTGGGATTACAGGTGTGATCCCCCGCAGCCAACCAATAATTTTAATATTAGAATGTGGCATGCATACTGGAAAACCATTCCCTTGGAAGGAAGACATGATCTAGAGCTTGTACCCTGTGAAAATAAGCTTAAAGTTTGAAACATCTTTCAGACTCAAAACAGGAGCTTATTAGGCACAGTAAGCATCCATAGGCACCCATCAGCATCAGCTTTGAAAGAGGGATACAAGCCTTTTGGTGATTGGGAGGAATTTCCACAATCTTAAAGTGGGACTCCATTCTTAATACAGTCTACTCTCAATGACTTACAATTCTTAAAAAGATTAAAAGGAGCCGGGTGCAGTGGCTCAGGCCTATAATCCCAGAACTTTGGGAGGCTGAGGTGGGAGGACTGCTTGAGCCCAGGAGTTTGAGACCAGCCTGGGCCATATAGTGAGACCTCGTCTCTACAAGAAATTTAAAAAATTACCCAGGCATGGTGGCACATGTGTGTAGTTTCAGGTTCTTGGGGGGCTGAGGTGGGAGACTCACTTGAGCCCAGGACCTCAAAGCTGCAATGAGTTGCAATCATGCCACTTACTGCACTCCAGCCTGGATGACAGAGTAAGACCCTGTCTCAAAAAAGAGAAAACATTGTGCCAAGTGAAAGCAGTCAGACGCAGAGTACCACATACTGAATGGTTCCATTTATATGAAATGTCCAGAATAGGTAAGCCTATAAAGAGAGATAGTAGGTTGGGCGTGGTGGCTCACTCCTATAATCCCAGCTCTTTGGGAGTCCAAGGTAGGAGTATCCCTTGAGGCCAGGAGTTTGAGACCAGCCTGGGCAACATAGGGAGATCCCATCTCTATCTTTGAAGAGAGAGAGAGAGTAGTGGTTGCCAGGGCTTGGGAGGATGGCGGAGTGAGGAGTGACTGCTACTGGATAAGGAGTTCTTTTTTTTTTTTTTTTTTTTTTTTTATGTAAAAGCAAGCTTATTAAGAAAGTAAAGGAGCCAGGCATCGTGGCTGACGCCTGTAATCTCAGTACTTTGGGAGGCCGAGGTGGGTGGATCACCTGAGGTTAGGAGTTTGAGACCAGCTGGCCAACATGGCAAAACCCCGTCTCTACTAAAAATACAAAAATTAGCTGGGGGTGGTGGCGGGTGCCTGTAATCCCAGCTACTTGGGAGACTGAGGCGGGAGAATCGCTTGAACACAAGAGGCAGAGGTTGCAGTGAGCCAAGATGGCGCCACTGCACTTCAGCCCTGGCGACAAGAGCGAAACACCGTCTCAAAAAAAAAGAAAGTAAAAGAATAAAGAATGACTACTCCATAGGCAGAGCGGCAGCTTGGGCTGCTCTACTGATAATACTTAAGTTCCTTTTTGACTATATGCTAAACAAGGGGTGGGTTATTTATGAGTTTTCCAGGAAAGGGGTGGGCAATCCCCAGAACTGAGGGTTCCTCCCCTATTTAGACCACATAGGGTAATTTCTGGACGTTGCCATGGGATCTGTAAACTGTCATGGCACTGGTGGGGCTGTCTTTTAGCATGCTAATGCGCTGTAATTAGCATATAATGAGCAAGGAGGATGACCAGAGGTCACGCTTATCACCATCTTGGTTTTGGTGGGTTTTGGCCAGCTTCTTTACTTTGTCCTGTTTTATCCGCAAGGTCTTTATGACCTGTATCTCGTGCTGACCTCCTATCTCATCCTGTGACTTGGAATGTCTAACCTCATGGGAATGTAGCCCAGTAGGTCTCAGTCTTATTTTACTCAGCCCCTGTTCAAAATGGAGTTGCTCTAGTTCAAATGCCTCTGACATATTCCCCCACCTTTTACAAGGGAACCCTTAATCCTAAGGGTTGTAGAGGGATGAAGATCCATTTTCTGCCACTTTTTCAGGATGAACAGGGCAATTATATTCCTGCCTAACTATGAGGGTCTCTTGTATTCAGGGTAGAGAGGAGCTCAGTCAGAAAGCGTCAGTATGGCGAGGGCCACTCATAACTCTTGAGTTCTGACAAAAGGTGATATCGTTTCCAAATTCTGGAGAAAACAGGTACAGAGAAACTAATATGCTCCAAAGTTTGTTCACAGGAGTATACTTTACTCAACTTTTAAAAGCTGTAAATAGCTCAAAGGAAAAGTTTTCTTGATTCCAAAGTGAGCCAATTGTGGTGCTTCAGACTATTTCCTTTGGGTTGGGGGTCTCCTCAGTTTAGTCCCTTCGTGGTTCACCAGGAAGATGTTACTGGAAAGGGGTCCTGATCCAGACCCCAAGAGAGGGTTCCTGGACCTCACACAAGAAAGAAGTTGGGGAGAGTCCATAGAGAAAAGTGAAAGCAAGTTTATTAAGAAAGTAAAGGAATAAAGAAGGGCTACTCCATAGGCAGAGCAGCCAGGAGTTTCTTTTTGGGTGATGAAAATGTTCTGAAATTAATGGCAGTGGTTGCACAGCTCTGTTAATGTACCAAAAAAACAAAACAAAACAAAACAAAAACTACCAAATATATATTTTTAAAGGGTGATTTTTATGATATATGAATTATATCTTGATAAAGCTGTTTTTTTTTCTTTTGTTTTTTGTTTAAAAGAAAAGAATAGAAACACTTAAACTGAACAGAGAAGAGGAAATTTGCTTGGGGTGATCAAGGAAAAATCTTTGAAAGGTAGATAACCATCGTGGCTGCATAGAAATGTAATTTGGCTCTGGATCCAAAAAAGATGGCTTAAGGACCCATGGCTGAGAGGAAGAAAAGTTGGAAGGGCTCAAGTGTTATTAGTTTGCTTTAACTGAACCCACTTTAAGCCTTGTCTACTGAAAGTAAGGCTGCTGAGGCAGAAATAATTTGGAAAACATTTATTGGAAGCCAAATGTGAGGATTGAGCTGGGAAGACACACCAATAGAGTTAGGAGTGTTCTGAAGTCTGTTGCAAGTTACTGGAACAGGCTTTTAAAAGGACGGCCTTTTTTAGGAGAAGGGAGAAGGAGAGGGAGGGAAGGAGAAGGGAGAAGTACTCCTTATACCAAAGTTATTGGAGAGTACATACAGTACAGAATTTACAGTCATTGGCTACAGATTGCAACATGCAGGATAAAATGTCTGTGTCCAAGACAATCAGTAAAACTTTATGATCAGAAGTCAGTGTCCTTTTC
>NW_012110474.1:4231526-4235478 GCF_000951045.1 Mandrillus leucophaeus
GTCCTGTTTTATCCGCAAGGTCTTTATGACCTGTATCTCGTGCTGACCTCCTATCTCATCCTGTGACTTGGAATGTCTAACCTCATGGGAATGTAGCCCAGTAGGTCTCAGTCTTATTTTACTCAGCCCCTGTTCAAAATGGAGTTGCTCTAGTTCAAATGCCTCTGACATATTCCCCCACCTTTTACAAGGGAACCCTTAATCCTAAGGGTTGTAGAGGGATGAAGATCCATTTTCTGCCACTTTTTCAGGATGAACAGGGCAATTATATTCCTGCCTAACTATGAGGGTCTCTTGTATTCAGGGTAGAGAGGAGCTCAGTCAGAAAGCGTCAGTATGGCGAGGGCCACTCATAACTCTTGAGTTCTGACAAAAGGTGATATCGTTTCCAAATTCTGGAGAAAACAGGTACAGAGAAACTAATATGCTCCAAAGTTTGTTCACAGGAGTATACTTTACTCAACTTTTAAAAGCTGTAAATAGCTCAAAGGAAAAGTTTTCTTGATTCCAAAGTGAGCCAATTGTGGTGCTTCAGACTATTTCCTTTGGGTTGGGGGTCTCCTCAGTTTAGTCCCTTCGTGGTTCACCAGGAAGATGTTACTGGAAAGGGGTCCTGATCCAGACCCCAAGAGAGGGTTCCTGGACCTCACACAAGAAAGAAGTTGGGGAGAGTCCATAGAGAAAAGTGAAAGCAAGTTTATTAAGAAAGTAAAGGAATAAAGAAGGGCTACTCCATAGGCAGAGCAGCCAGGAGTTTCTTTTTGGGTGATGAAAATGTTCTGAAATTAATGGCAGTGGTTGCACAGCTCTGTTAATGTACCAAAAAAACAAAACAAAACAAAACAAAAACTACCAAATATATATTTTTAAAGGGTGATTTTTATGATATATGAATTATATCTTGATAAAGCTGTTTTTTTTTCTTTTGTTTTTTGTTTAAAAGAAAAGAATAGAAACACTTAAACTGAACAGAGAAGAGGAAATTTGCTTGGGGTGATCAAGGAAAAATCTTTGAAAGGTAGATAACCATCGTGGCTGCATAGAAATGTAATTTGGCTCTGGATCCAAAAAAGATGGCTTAAGGACCCATGGCTGAGAGGAAGAAAAGTTGGAAGGGCTCAAGTGTTATTAGTTTGCTTTAACTGAACCCACTTTAAGCCTTGTCTACTGAAAGTAAGGCTGCTGAGGCAGAAATAATTTGGAAAACATTTATTGGAAGCCAAATGTGAGGATTGAGCTGGGAAGACACACCAATAGAGTTAGGAGTGTTCTGAAGTCTGTTGCAAGTTACTGGAACAGGCTTTTAAAAGGACGGCCTTTTTTAGGAGAAGGGAGAAGGAGAGGGAGGGAAGGAGAAGGGAGAAGTACTCCTTATACCAAAGTTATTGGAGAGTACATACAGTACAGAATTTACAGTCATTGGCTACAGATTGCAACATGCAGGATAAAATGTCTGTGTCCAAGACAATCAGTAAAACTTTATGATCAGAAGTCAGTGTCCTTTTCAGTGTCAGTAGGTTATGCATTAATCAGAATGTCAACAATTTGAAGAACTCACAGATTCTTTACTCAGGGATAGGATGTTGCCATGAGTCACAAGACCTCCCCAAGACAAGTTAATTTGGAAGCCAGTTTACTTTAAAAGTAAACTACCAAGTGTGACATCTAGGTTATCAGCCTCAAGACAGTCTCAAAAGGTAACTATTATCAAGAATGACATTTAATGAATTATCGAGATTATTTAACAATTAACTAGCAGGGCACAACCCTCAGCCATGTTGGGGTAGGGTCCTGGGAAAGTTGGATCATGAGGAGGCCTGGAGTAAGCTAAAGGCTTGTGGTGGTTGCTTGTTACTGACTGATATGGAAAAATGTCTCTAATTTAACAACTGGTATGTTTTTATCAGTGCATACAAGCTAAATATCAGCCCTCATTAGTCTAACTTCCATTTTACACTTTGGGAAACTGACTCTTAGAAAATTAGGAAACTTGGCCAGTAGCGGTGGGTCATGCCTGTAATCCCAGCACTTTAGGAGGCTGAGGTGGGCGGATCACGAGGTCAGGAGATCAAGACCATCCTGGCTAACCTGGTGAAACCTGTCTCTACTAAAAATACAAAAAATTAGCCTGGCATGGCGGTGTGCGCCTGTAGTCCCAGCTGAGGCAGGAGAATGGCATGAACCCGGGAGGGGGAGCTTGTAGTGAGCTGAGATGGCGCCACTGCACTCCAGCCTGGACTACACAGCGAGACTCCGTCTCAAAAAAAAGAAAAAAAGCAAAAATTACCTGGGCATGGTGGCATGCGCCTGTAGTCCCAGCCGTGAGGCTGAGGCAAGAGAATCACTTGAATCCAGGAGGCGGAGGTTGTAGTGAGCCGAGAACGTGCCACTGCGCTCCAGCCTGGCGACAGAGCGACGTTCCATCTCAAAACGATGGAAGGGGAGGGGAGGGGCAGGGAAAAAGAAAGAGAGAGAGAGAGACAGAGAGAGAGAGAAAGAGAAAGAGAGAAAGAGAGAAAGAAAGGAAATTAGGAAACTTATCTGACTTACTACACTCTATTGTCTTTTCTGGGAAAGCAGGAGAACCTTAACTGACCTAGTAGAGATGCCAATCTCTGCATCAGGCTAGTTAAGAGTCAACAGAATGAGATCGAGCATCCAGCCTTAACAGAGTTGAAGGGGTGTTAAAGAGCTAGGGAGCTGCACACCTGATTAAACTGGGTCAGCCACATCATTCTATGGTGAGACTTTAATGACATTAGGATCAGTAACCCTTGTTCTGTAAACATGTCCATTGCTATGTTCTTCATCTCTTTCTGCTTTGTTTTTCACTGTATTTCCGGGGGTGTGAACTGCAACCACAAACTTTGATATTTAAGAAAAACCATGTTTCCTTATTTTCCTTAAATTGAGCCTGACTCTGAGCCCCTGTTACGTCAAGCTGGCAGGAAAATTTAATCTCAGTCAATATCCTCTCCTTTACACCCCTAGACCAGGCATAGTATCTGAAGAGGCCTCTGCAGTCTTTAATCCATATTGGTTACTACTGAGATTCCCGTGGTTCTTGAAGCCACACAGACTCTTCAGTTTCAGGCACTATGTTTCAGTAAAGCATGGGAATCCCTGCTGTTTGAAAACCCTGAAATTTAGAGCAGGCCTTTCTGAGGCTAGACTCTTAGGTCTTGGCACTACTTCTGGGCACTGCTGGGAGAGAAGAGACACACCAGTCCTTTCCCAGCCTAAGGAAATGTCCATTTCCTCCTGCAGTTTTTATTTTTTGTTTTAGATACAGGGTCTCGCTCTGTTGCCCAGGCTGTAGTGCAGTGGGATGATCACAGTGCACTGGAACTCTTGGGCTCAAGCAATCCTCCTGCCTCAGGCTCCCTAGTAGCTGGGGATACAGACATGCATCACCATGCTTGGCTAATTCTTCAGTTTTCTTTTCTTTTTTTTTTTTAATTTAATTAATTTATTTATTTATTTTGAGACAAAGTCTTGCTGTGTTACCCAGGCTGGAGTGAAGTGGCACAATCTCAACTCACTGCAACCTCTGCCTCCTGGGTTCAAGTGATTCTCCCGCCTCAGCTTCCCAAGTAGCTGGGATTACAGGCATCAGCGAACATGCCTGGCTAATTTTTATATTTTTAATAGAGACGGGGTTTCACCATGTTAGCCAGGCTGGTTTCGAACTCCTGACCTCAAGTGATTCACCTGCCTCAGCCTCCCAAAGTGCTGGTATTATAGGCATGAACCACCACATCCGGCCAGCTTTCTATTCTTTTAAACATCACAGATAAAGAAATACAAATTGCCGGCCGGGTGCGGTGGCTCAAGCCTGTAATCCCAGCACTTTGGGAGGCCGAGACGGGCGGATCACGGGGTCAGGAGATCGAGACCATCCTGTCGAACACGGTGAAACCCCGTCTCTACTAAAAAGTACAAAAAAAAAAAA
>NW_012110474.1:4241283-4242025 GCF_000951045.1 Mandrillus leucophaeus
CATGAAAATTTTCAGAAATATAATTTCTGAGAAATCAAGTGTTGTGCTCTATATTTAAAAGCCTGCCACTAGGAGGAGACAAATGAATTAAAAATTGTTTAACCTGTTCTTTTAGAACACATTTTCTTTTTTTGTTTTTGAAATTTTTTTTAATTTTTAATTTTTTTAATTTTTTTTTATTTTTAGAAACGGGGTGTCGCTTTGTCCCCCAGGCTAGAGTGTAGAAACGCAATCATAGTTCACTGCAGCCTTGATATCCTGGGCTCAAGCGATCTTCCTACCTCAGCCTCTACAGTAACTGGGACTACAGGCTCATGCCACCGTGCCTGGCTAATTTTTTAAATTTTTTGTAGAGATGGAGTCTCGCTATGCTGCCCAGGCTGGTCTTAAGCTCCTGGGATCCAGCAATCCTCCTGCCTCAGCCTCCCAAAGCCCTGGGATTACAAGCGTGTGCCACCTTGCCCAACCCAACATTTTGTCTTAAAAATCAACATTTTACACTTATGTAGTAGTTTATATTCCATTTAAGGACAATGAGAGCTTTTAAAATTATATCTTATTATGTTTTAGATTGAAAACTAAATGCTAATCCAGTGATTCTCAAACTTCAGCTGTATCAGAATCAGCTGGAGGGCTCATTAAAATGCAGACTGCTCAAGCCCCACTCCCAGAGTTTCTGATTCAGCAGGTCTGATATAGGAGAAGACAGGAAACATGCCTTTTTTTTTTTTTTTTTTTTTTT
>NW_012110474.1:4242174-4243783 GCF_000951045.1 Mandrillus leucophaeus
TGGGAGGCTGAGGCGGGTGGATCACCTGAGATCAGGAGTTTGAGACCAGCTGACTCACAGGGTGAAACCCCATTTCTACTAAAAATACAAAAATTAGCCGGGCGTGGTGGTGTGCACCTGTAATCCCAGTTACTCAGGAGGCTGAGGCAGGAGATTCGCTTGAACCCGGGAGGCGGAGGTTTCAGTGAGCCAAGATCGCATGACTGCATTCCAGCTTGGGCGACAGAGTGAGACTCCATCTCAAAAACAAAAAAAAAAAGAATTCTTGGAAGAAAACTCATTTCTTCTTCTATTTATTTTTTTTCTTTTTCAAGACAGAGTCTTGCTCTGTCACCTAGGCTGGAGGGCAGTGGTGCCATCTTGACTCACCACAACTTCCACCTCAGGTTCAAGCAATTCTCCTGCCTTAGCCTCCCGTGTAGCTGGGATTACAGGCACCCACCACCACACCCAGCTAATTCTTTTATTTTTAGTAGAGACAGGATTTCACCATGTCTTGGTGACCAGCTAGGCTGGTCTTGAACTCCTGACCTCAGGATCTGCCCGCCTTGGCCTCCCAAAGTGCTGGCATTACAGGCGTGAGCCACTGTGCCTGGCCAGAACACTCATTTCAAAGTGTTCTAAGTAAATGCTTTTTACCGATAAGAAGGACGTGTGGGTAATGAGGGGAAATTTATAAGTCGGATTAAAAGGAGCCATGTGAGAGACAAATGATGTGGCCTTCTGCAGGCACAGTTGGAGCTACTAGAGAAAAATCTGTGTTTGTACGTTGGAGGAGGAGGAGCAATGGATTATTTATTTATTTAGAGATGGAGTTTCACTCTTGTTGCCTAGGCTGGAGTGCAATGGTGAGATCTGGACTCACTGCAACCTCCGCCTCCCCGGTTCAAGCGATTCTCCTGCCTCAGCCTCCTGAATAGCTGGGATTACAGGCATGTACTACTAGGCTTGGCTAATTTTTTATTTTTTAGTAGAGACAGGGTTTCTGCATGTTGGTCAGGCTGGTCTTGAACTACCGACCTCAGGTGATCTGCCCGCCTCAGCCTCCCAAACTGCTGAGATTACAGGTGTGAGCCACTGGGCCCGGCCGATGTATTTATTTTTAAAAAATAGAGATGAGGGCTCATTATATTGCCCAGGCTGGTCTCGAACTCCTGGGCTCAATGATTCTCCAGCTTTGGCCTTCCAAAGTGCTGGGATTGCAGGCATAAGCCACCACACCTGGCCCAAGTGATTTTAATTATAGTTAATAAGAATTGGTTGGGTGAGGTGGCTCACGCCTGTAATCCCAGTATTTTGGGAGGTGGAGGCAGACAGATCATGAGGTCAAGAGATTGAGACCATCCTGGGCAACATGGTGAAACCCCCATCTCTACTAAAAATACAAAAATAAGCCAGGTATTGTGGCACGTACCTGTAGTCCCAGCTACTTGGGAGGCTGAGGCAGGAGAATCGCTTCAACCGGGGAGTTGGAGGTGGCAGTGAGCCAAGATTGTGCCACTGCACTCCAGTCTGGTGACAAAGTGAGACTCCGTCTCAAAAAAAAAAAAAAAAAAAAACATGAAAATTTTCAGAAATATAATTTCTGAGAAATCAAGTGTTGTGCTCT
>NW_012110474.1:4249708-4251066 GCF_000951045.1 Mandrillus leucophaeus
GCTCACTGCAAGCTCCGCCTCCTGGGTTCATGCCATTCTCCTGCCTCAGCCTCCCAAGCAGCTGGGACAACAGGTGCTTGCCAGCACGCCCGGTTAATTTGTTTGTATTTTTTAGTAGAGATGAGGTTTCACCATGTTAGCCAGAATGGCCCCCATCTCCTGACCTCGTGATCTGCCCACCTCTGCCTCACAAAGTGCTGGAATTATAGGTGTGAGCCACCGCGCCCGGCCCCTAATTTTTATATTTTTAGTAGAGATGGGGTTTCACCACGTTGGCCAGACTGGCCTCAAACTTCTGACCTCAAGTGATCCATCTGCCTCTGTCTCCCAAAGTGCTGGGATTACAGGCATGAGCCACCACTCCCGGCCTTTATCCTGTTGGTTTTAGGAGTCAAAGGTAACCTGGAGAAGTGGTACCCACCTGTAGTCCCAGCTTTTTAGGGAGGCTGAGGTGGGAGTATAGCTTGAGCCTAGGAATTCAAGGTTGCAGTGAGCCAAGATCACACTACGGTACTCCAGCCAGAGTGACAGAGTGAGACCCTGTGTCTTAAAAACAAAAACAAAAGAGTCAAAAAGATTTGTTCTCACCTGGGAGCTTGAGGCCTCCAAGTGCTCATTGAAAAGAGATTTGAGGCTGGGCGGAGAGGTTCATGCCTGTAATCCTAACACTTTGGGAGGCTGAGGCAGGCAGATCACTTGAGCCCTGGAGTTTAACCTGGGCAACATGGCAAAACCTTGTCTCTACAAAAAATATGAAAAATTAGCTGGGCATGGTGGCACATACCTGTAGTCCTAGCTACTTGGGAGGGTGAGCTGGGGGGATGGCTTGGGCCCAGGAGGTTGAGGCTGCAGTGAGCTGTGATTGCACCATTGCACTCCAGTCTAGATGACAAAGACCCTGTCTCAAAGAAGAGAAAAAAAGAGAGAGAAATTTGGTGGCAGTGGGCTATTGTTTCCTGGTGATCTTGTGTAGTTCCTGGGGCATTGCTCTTAAGAAAGGGACTGGTAATGAGAGTGTACAAGACAAACACCTGGGTGGTGTTGCAATCCTGTAAGGGGCTGGGCGTGGTGGCTCACACCTGTAATCCCAGCACTTTGGGAGGCTGAGGCGGGTGGATCACCTGAGATCAGGAGTTTGAGACCAGCTGACTCACAGGGTGAAACCCCATTTCTACTAAAAATACAAAAATTAGCCGGGCGTGGTGGTGTGCACCTGTAATCCCAGTTACTCAGGAGGCTGAGGCAGGAGATTCGCTTGAACCCGGGAGGCGGAGGTTTCAGTGAGCCAAGATCGCATGACTGCATTCCAGCTTGGGCGACAGAGTGAGACTCCATCTCAAAAACAAAAAAAAAAAGAA
>NW_012110474.1:4252896-4269861 GCF_000951045.1 Mandrillus leucophaeus
AGGGTTCGCTTTGTCACCCAGGCTGGAGTGCAGTGGTGTGATCTCTGCCCACTGCAACCACCTCCATCCCCTGGGTTTAAGTGATCCTCCCACCTCAGCCTCCCAAGTAGCCATGCGCCACCATGCCTGGCTATTTTTCTGTATTTTTAGTAGAGACATGCTGCCCAGGCTTGTCTCCTGATCCCAAGCGATCCACCAGCCTCAACCTCCCAAAGTGCTGGGAATACAGGTGTGAGCCACTGCGCCCGGTGGAAAATATGCCTTTCTAATAAGTTCTCAGGTGATTCTGATGCTCTGGTCTAGGGAACACGCTTTGAGAACCACTGTGCTAGATGACAGTAGATGTCAACACCACTTGCCAACAATCAGATTGAATTAAATATTGAGAACACACTAAGTAAAGTATTCCAGTTTGCTAGAAAGTAACGTAGTGTTAGAAATAAGACTGGAATTACCGTCTTTGAAGGTCTTGAATTCAAAAGAAAGCACTTGGCTGGCGTGGTGGCTCACATCTGTAATCCCAGCACTTTGGGAGGTTGTGGCGGCGGATCACCTGAGGTCAGGAGTTCTAGACCAGCCTTGCCAACATGGTGAAACCCTGTCCCTACTAAAAATACAAAATTAGCTGGGTGTGGTGGTGCATACCTGTAATCCCAGCTACTCGGGAGGCTGAGGCAGGAGAATCACTTGAATCTGGGAGGCGGAGTTTGCAGTGAGTACAGGTTTTTTTGTTTTGTTTTGTTTTTTTCTGAGACAGAGTTTTGCTCTGTCACCCAGGCTGGAGTGCAATGTCATGATCTCAGCTCACTGCAACCTCCTCCACCTCCAGGGTTTAAGCAATTCTCCTGCCTCAGCCTCCCGAGTAGCTAGGAGTACAGGCCCCGCCACCATGTCCGGCTAATTTTTGTATTTTTAGTGGAGATGGGGTTTCACCATGTTGGCCAGGCTGGTCTTGAACTTCTGACCTCAGGTGATCCACCCACCTCAGCCTCCCAAAGTGCTGGGATAACAGGTGTGAGCCACTGCACCCATCCCATTCCTTTTATGTTAAAGCAAAAATAGATGGAGAAGATGGCAAAATCTGCCTAACTTTTTTTTTTTTTTTCTTGAGACAGTGTCTCACTCTGTCGCCCAGGCTGACACTATCTCGGCTCACTGCAGCCTCTGCCTCCCAGGTTCAAGTGATTCTCCTGCCTCAGCCTATCAAGTAGCTGGGACTACAGGCGCTCGCCACCACACCCAGCTATTTTTAGTGGAGACAGGGTTTCACCATGTTGGCCAGACTGGTCTCGAACTCCTGACCTCAGGTTATCCACTCATCTCAGCCTCCTAAAGTGCTGGGATTATAGGCGTGAGCCACTGCGCCCGGCCAAATATACTTTTTTTTTTTTAAGTTCCAGTTCCAGAATCATCTTTATTTTTAAAAAAAGTTGAAGCTTTTTCCCAAAACATGGTCCTAAGGTTCAGATAAGTGGGTTCCTTAAGGGAAGGAGTAGGAGGTGGTGGCCGAAAGGAAATATAAGGCTGGGCGTGGTGGCCCATGCCTGTAATCACAGCCCTTTGGGAGGCCAAAGTGGAAGAATCACTTAAGCCCAGGAGTTCAAAACCAGCCTGGGCAGCATAGTGAGACCCCCGATCTCTGCAAAAAATTTAAAAAATAGCCGGATGTGGTGGCGCACACCTGTGGTCTCATCTACTTGGAAGGGTGAAGCAGGAGGATCATTTTAGAGCCTGGGATATTGAGGCTGCAGTGAGCTGTGATGGCACCCATGCACTGCCGCCTAGGTGACTGAGCAATACCCTGTCTCCAAAAAAGAGAAAAAAGAAAAAAATATATATCAATATGGAAAAACAAATTCAGATATTTAAATATTGACTTAAGGCCAGGCGTGGCGCTCACACCTGTAATCCCAGCACTTTGGGAGGCCCAGGCGGACAGATCACCTGAAGTCAGGAGTTCGAGACCAGGCTGGCCAACGTGGTGAAACCCTGTCTCTACTAAAAATACAAAAATTGGCTGGGCTTGGTGGCGGACGCCTGTATTCCCAGCTACTCGGGAGGCTGAGGCAGGAGAATGGCTTGAACCTGGGAGGGGGAGGTTGCAGTAAGCTAAGATTACGCCAGTGCACTCCAGCATGGGCAATAGAGCAAGACTCTGTCTCTAAATAAATAAACAAATAAATAAATATTATTTACCTAAAACCAAAAGTTTAGACGTGTTCCAAAACTTAATGTGATAACCAAAGGCAGCCGATCGATGGCCTTCAGGGAAACCATAAGTATTTGAGGACTGTCAGTGGAAAGGTAATTTGGCAGCTGCGGGTCTAGGGCAGCTTGAAACAGGAAGCTTTTCTCTGATCCAGGTATGGAGAGATGAGACCCTGGATGAGGGCAGTGACTGAGGAAGATAAAGGGAGAGGTCAGAGACATTCCAGTTATAAACCATAAGACTTGGGTGACTGCCTAAATGAGGAGGAAAAAATTCACCAGTTATGAGCCTGAGAGTCAGTTCAGAAATATGGTACTGGCAACATGAGGTAGCTTGCCCCAGTTGCTCTGTCCAAACAGATAAAAGGATAATTAACCAGACCAATGGTTCTCAAGTGTGGTCTCCAGATCAATGTAGTCAGCATTACCTGGGATTTTGTTACAAATGCAAATTCGCAGGCTGTACCCCAGATGACTAAATCAGAAATGCTGGGAAGGGGCCCTACAACTTGTGGTTTAAGCTCTCCAGATATTCTGATGCACATTATTATATTATTATGAGACAGGGTCTTGCTCTGTCGCCAAGGCTGGTGTACAGCTTACTGTAGCCTTGACCTCCTGTATTCAAGTGATCCTCCCACCTCAGCCTCTCGAGTAGCTGGAACTACAGGCACACATCACCATGCCCAACTAGTTTTTGTATTTTTAGTAGAGATGGGTTTCGCCATGTTGGCCAGGTTCTGATGCACATTTAATTTTGAAAAACTGAACTAAGCCAGTCACATTTTTCTCCTTTTTTTTGAGATGGAGTCTCACTCTGTCATCCAGGCTGCAGTGCAGTGGTATCATCTTGGCAACCTCCACCTCCCAGGTTCAAGTGATTCTCCTGCCTCAGCCTCTCGAGTAGTTGGGATTACAGGCGCGCACCACTATGCCTGGCTAATTTTTTTTTTTTTTTTTTGTATTTTTAGTAGAGACGGGGTTTCATTCACCATGTTGGCTAGGCTGGTCTCAAATGGCTGACCGCAAGTGATCTGCCCAGCTCGGCCTCCCAAAGTGCTGGGATTACAGCCACCAAGCCCAGCCAGATTTTTTTTTTTTTTTTTTTTTGAGACGAAGTCTCGCTCTGTCACCCAGGCTGGAGTGCAGTGGCGCGATCTCGGCTCACTACAAGCTCCGCTCTTGGGTTCACGCCATTCTCCTGCCTCAGCCTCCCGAGTGGCTGGGACTACAGGTGCCCGCCAGTATGCCTGGCTAATTTTTTTGGTATTTTTAGTAGAGACAGGGTTTCATTTCACCGTGTTAGCCAGGATGTTCTCGATCTCCTGACCTCGTGATCCACCCACCTCAGCCTCCTAAAGTGTTGGGATTACAGGCATGAGCCACTGTGCCCAGCGTTTTTGTTGTTGTTGTTGTTGTTTTTGCTTTTTTTTTGGTTTTTCTTTCAAGAATTTGTGCTGGGCATGGTGACTCATGCCTGTGATCCCAGCACTTTGGAAAACTGAGGCAGGAGGATTGCTTGAGCCCGCCAGTTCAAATCCAGCCTGGGCAACATAGTAAGACACTGTCTGTACAAAAAATTTAAAAAATAGCCAGGCGGCCAGACATGGTGGCTCACACCTGTAATCTCAGCATTTTGGGAGGCTGAGGTGGGAGGATCACCTTAGGTTGGGAGTTCGAGACCAGCCTGACAAACATGGAGAAACCCCGTCTTTACTAAAAATACAAAATTAGCCGGGCATGGTGGCGCATGCCTGTAATGCCAGCTACTCGGGAGGCTGAGGCAGAAGAATTGCTTGAACCCGGGAGGCAGAGGTTGCAGTGAGCCAAGATCGTGCTGTTGTACGGAGTGAAACTCCGTTTCCAAAAAAAAAAAAAAGCCAGGCATTGTGGCACAGCTGTAGTCCCAGCTACTCAGTAGGCTGAAGTGGGAGGATTGCTTAAGCCTGGGGTGCCAAGGATGCAGTGAGCTGCACTCCAGCCTGGGTGACAGAGTGAGATTGTCTCAAAAAAAAAAAAAAAAAAAAGAAAAAGAAAGAAAAATAAAAGAAAGAAAGAAAAGAAAAAAAGAATTTGAAGTTGATTATACAGAGGATCACTCTGTTGAATGTGGGGAGAGAAGCTGAAAGTGGTTATAAGTGGTTATAGAGAGACATGATATGAGTAAACTGGAATGATGACTAAGCAGAAGCTATGACTAAATGAGGTAGTGGCTGGTAGTCATAGAGACAGAGAGAAGTGGTGATACACACCCTCAGGGTTGGGGAGTACTGCATGACTCCTGCCACTGAGAATGACACTTCACTCTGTCTGTAGGTGTGCATAGAATTTGTTGTGCACTTCCACGTTCATTTTAGTTCCCAACTGCAGTCTAACCACATTGCTGTTCTTACATTCCTATGATATTCTCATCTTTCTTGTCATGTGTATCCTCAAAATAGACTTCCTCCCAGCTACTCAGAAGGCTGAGACAGGAGGAGACCAGCCTGGGCAAGATAGTAAGACCCCCATCTCTTTATAAAATATGTATATAGAGAGACTTCCTACTACTTGAGATGGCAGGAGTAAATCTGCGTTCCTAAAACCTGAAAACCTGATACAGGTTAAGCAACCCTGATCCAAATATCAAAAATCCAGAATTCTCCAAAATCCAAAGCTTTGGGTTTTTTTGTTTAGGTGGAGTTCGCTCTTATTGCCTAGGCTGGAGTGCAATGGCATGATCTCGGCTCACAGCAACCTCTGCCTCCCTGGTTCAAGTGATTCTCCTGCTTCAGCCTACCAAGTAGCTGAGAGTATAGGCATGCACCACCACATCCAGCTAATTTTGTATTTTAGTAAAGATGGGGTTTCTCCATGTTGGTCAGGCTGGTCTCAGACTCCCGACCTCAGGTGATCTGCCCGTCTCGGCCTCCCAAAGTGCTGGGATTACAGGCGTGAGCCACCGCGCCCAGTCCAAACTCCAAAACTTTTTGAGTGCCAATGTGATGCCTTAAGGGAAAACTCCACACCTGACCTCATGTGATGGGTCGCAGTCAAAACTTTGTTTCAGGCTGGGGCACGGTGGCTCATGCCTGTAATTGCAGCACTTTGGAAGGCCAAGACAGGTGGATCACTTGAGGCCAGGAGTTCCAGACCAGCCTGGCCAACATGGCAAAAACCCATCTCTACTAAAAGTACAAAAATTAGCTGGGCATGGTGGCACACACCTGTAATCCCAGCTACTTGGGAGGCTGAGGCATGAGAATCACCTGAACCTGGGAGGCAGAGGTTGCAGTGAGCCAAGACTGCCCCACTGCACTCCAGCCTGGGTGACAGAGACTCTGTCTCAAAAAACAAGGACAACAAAAAGAACTAAATAAATGGGAAAGCATCCCATGTTCCTAGATTGGAATGCTTAAAAAATGTTTTGTCTGTCTGTTTCAGAGGAGGGGAAGGAGAAAAAAAAAAAAAAGAAAGAAAAAACTTTACTTCAACCAGCACATGGTTTATGCTTGTTATCCCAGTGCTCTGGGAGTCTGTTGCAGGAGGATCACTTGAGCCCAGGAGTTCAAGACCAGCCTGGGCAACACAGCAAGATCCCATCTCAATTTAAAAAAAAGAGAAAACTTTATTTCATGCACAGTTATTTAAAATACTATATAAAATTACCTTCAGGCTATGTGTATAAACTGTATATGAAACATAAATGAATTTTGTGTTTAGACTTGGGTCTCATCTCCAAGATATCTCATTATACATATGCAAGTATTTTAAAATCTGAAAAAAATCAGAAATCTGGAACACTACTTTTTTTGAGACAGGATCTTGCTCTGTCACCCAGGCTGGAGCGCAGTGGCATAATCTCAGCTCACCACAACCTCCACCTCCTGCGTTCAAGCGATTCTCCTGCCTCAGCCTCCAGAGTAGTTGGGACCACAGGTGCACACTACTACCCCCAGCTAATTTTTGTATTTTTTGTAGAGATGGAGTTTCACCATGTTGGCCAGGCTGGTCTCGAATTTCTGAGCTCAAGGGATCCACCCCCCCTTGTCCTCCCAAAATGTTGGGATTATAGGCATGAACCACTGCACCCGGCCAGAAATCTGAAACCCTGCTGATCCCAAGCATTTCATATAAGGGATAACTCAATCTGTATAGCTTCAAACCTGTATAGTACAGATAGAGTTTCCCCATGTTGGCCAGGATGGTCTGCATCTCTTGACCTCATGATCCGCCAGCCTTGGCCTCCCAAAGTGCTGGGATTATAGGGGTGAGCCACCTCGGCTGGCCTCAAATAATTACTTTTTTTTTGAGATGGCATCTTGTTCTGTCACCCAGGCTGGAGTGCAGTGGTGCAATTTCGGCTCACTGCAAGCTCCACTTCCCAGGTTCACGCCATTCTTCTGCCTCAGCCTCCCGAGTAGCTGGGACTACAGGTGCCCACCACCACACCCAGCTAATTTTTTGTATTTTTAGTAGAGACAGAGTTTCACTGTGTTAGCAAGGATGGGCTCGATCTCCTGACCTCGTGATCTGCCCACCTTGGCCTCCCAAAGTGCTAGGATTACTTTTTTTTTTTTTTAGAAATGGGGTCTCACTATGTTGCCCAGGCTAGTCTTGAACTCCTTGACTCAAGTGATACTCCTGCCTCAGCCCACCCAAAGTGCTGGGATTACAGGTATGAACCCCTGTGCCTGGTCAAGAATTACTTTTTGATTAAATGTGTTCTGTCACCTTTCCCCTTGAACAACTACCACTTCTAAATTAACCTTCACTTCTGACGCTGGAGTCACAGTTGGAAATCTTTATTTTTCTCTTCTCTTACTGGCCTCCTTATTCAGGCAGTCACCCTGAAAATGTAGTACAGGTAACACTTTCTCAACTGGAATGTCTCTTGATCTCTCCTCTATTTCTCTCAACCACTGCCCCAATCCACGTCTAAACTTCCCATCCTTAATTTCAACATCTTCTGCGTATAGTGTCTGTCTTTTCTTTAATTTTTTATATGTTTCATATTTTTCATATTGATCTTCAAAAAATAATAGTCATGCAATTTGGGTAGAGTTGTGAACACGATTATTCCGTCAACTGTTGGTAAATGAGGCAGGAGCGTTGTCTGGCATTGTCAAAACTTTAGACAGGTCCCTACATTGCCAGGATTCTTAACTTATCTGGTAAAAGAGAGGTTGAATTAAAAGAGATATCTCTAAATTCCTTTTCATCCCTGACATTGCCTATACTATTTTATTTGCTTTATCATCTTGATGGCATTGCTCTTTAGTCTATTTACAAAATACTACTTATTTTAATAGGTTGGTCTAGGGCTGGGTGTGGAAGCTCACGACTATAATCCCAGCCCTTTGGGAGGCCAAGGGGAGTTTGAGTCCAGGAGTTTGAGACCAGCCTGGGCAACATGGCGAAACCCCATCTCTACAAAAAATTAAAAATTAGCTGAGCATGGTGGCATATGCCCGTGGTCTCAGCTATTCGGGAGTCTGAGGCAGGAGGATCACTTGAGCCCAGGCTGCAGTGAGCTGTGTTTGCACCACTGCACTCCAGCCTGGGTGGCAGAGCAAGACCTTGTCTCAAAAATAAAAATAAAAAAAAAATAAATAGCTTGGTCTTGTAGAATTAATGTTTTATTACCAACACATTTTAAGAAAGGAAGTAAAAGTTATAAGAGCAAAACTGTTGTACTTAGGGTGTTACAAATGTTTTCATTTGTTATGACAGTTTGACTTGTATCAGAACCCACCACACCTTATCAAACCTCACACTCTTCCTTTTCCCGCACCAACTGGCCCTTTTGTGCCAGTTGGTGGCACAACCAAGATGATCTGTTGAAACTCTACATCCTGCCTTATATTATTTTTGCCACTGGGCCTTTGCTAATGCCATTTTCTTTGCTAGGCTGACTTCTGTTTCTCAGTCTTTGACAATTATGTCTCTCTTTTCTTTTCTTTTTTTTTTTTTCACCACATGGGTTTAATCTTCTCACATAGGTAATTAGAGTAGGTAGTCTTGAGGGGCAGTGTCTCCGTCGTGTCGCCCGTGTCTCTTGTATCTTGTTTTCTGTCTTCTATTCTGTTCATGGTCTCTCCTGATCAGAAGATGGCCTCTGCACCCCAGCCCCACGTGTCTGTGCCAGAGAGATAGAAGAAAGCCTTAAGGAGAAAATAAAATAGAAAGTCCATGTCTGGCATGGTGGCTCATGCCTGTAATCCCAGCACTTTGGGAGGCTGAGGCAGGCAGATCACCTGAGGTCAGGAGTTTGAGACCAGCCTGGCCAACATAGCAAAACCCTGTCTCTACTAAAAATAGGAAAATTAGCTTGGTGTGATGCATGCGCTTGTAATCCCAGCTACTCAGGAGGCTGAAGTAAGAGAATCTGGGAGGTGGAGGTTGCAGTGAGCTGAGACTATGCCACTGCGCTCCAGCCTGGGAGACAGAGTGAGACTCCATCTCAAAAAAAAAAAAAAGAGAAAGTCCAGTAGAGGCTGAGCATGAAGGCTCATGCCTGTAATCCCAGCACTTTGTAAGGCTAAGGCAGGCAGATCATTTGAAGTCAGGAGTTAGAGACCAGCCTGGCCAACATGGTGAAACCCTGTCTCTACTAAAAAATACAAAAATTAGCCGAGTGTGGTGGTGCGCGCCTGTAATCCCAGCAACTCGGGAGGCTGAAACACAAGAATCGCTTGAACCCCAGGGGGCGGAGGTTGCAGTGAGCCAAGATGGCACCACTGCACTCCAACCTGGGCAACAGAGTGAGACTCTGTCTCAAAAAAAAAAAAAAAAATGCAACGTCTCAAAAAAAAAAAAAAAAAAAAATTACAAAAAGAAAATGCAGTAGACTTTCATATAAGTCCCATTGACCAACACTTTGGAATATGGCCACCCTTGGCCTGTGAAGGAGGGTGGAAAATGTAGTTCTCTAGTTAGCAATATTCCTGCTCTCTCAGAAAGAAAAAAATAATAAATAAAAGGACAATGAATCGAGGGAAGGCAGCTAGTAGTGTCTGCTCCAGTCTCTACTTTAAAAATAGAAAATTTTCAGGCTGGGCACAGTGACTCATACCTGTAATCCAGTATGTTGGGAGGCTGAGGTGGGAGGATTGCTCAAGCGGGTTTGAGACTATCCTGGGCAGCTACCTCATCTGGCACTACCGCATCTCTACAAAAATTTTTTTTTTAAATTAGCCAAGCACGGTGGCATGTGCTTGTAGTCCTAGCTACTCAGGAGGCTGAGGTGGGAGGATCACATGCACCCATGAGGTTGAGGTTGCAGTGAGCTGTGTTCATACCACCGTACTCCATCCTGGGCAACAGAGCAAAACCCTGTCTCAAAACAAACAAACAAACAAACATTTTTTTCATAGGGAAGCATTGTCACTGTGTTGCCCAGGCTGGTCTCGATCCCAGCAGTTGGGAGGCCACAAGTGATCGTCCCACCTCAGCCTCCCAAAGTTCTGGGATTACAGGGGTGAGCCACCTTGCCTGGCCTTCCAGTCTCTTCTTGTTCATCTTAGGCGGTGGGGTTACCCTCATTATTTTCCCAATAGGACACCTAATAATAATGACCACCAGTTAAGTAACTATCATAAACCAGGAAGTTTGTCAAGTCCTTGATGTTCGTTTTTTTCTTCAGTTCTTACAAGAAGCCTGAGGGTAGATGATTACCATCCTCAATTTACAGATGGAGGAATGGAGACTGACAAATGTGTGTTGTCCAAGGCTTCACATAAGCAATTGGTGACAAAGTCTAATTTTTATTTTATTTTATTTTATTTTTATTTTTTTAGATAGAGTCTTGCTCTGTTGCCTTGGCTGGAGTGCAGTGGCGTGATCTCAGCTCACTGCAGCCTTGACCTCCTGGGCTCAAGCAATCCTCCCACCTCAGCCTCCCAAATAACTGGGACTACAGGTGTGTGCCTCCATTCCTGGCTAATTTTTTATATTTTTTTGTAGATACAGGGGTCTTGCTATGTTGCCCAGGATGGTCTTAAACTCCTGACCTCAAACAGTCCTCCTGCCTTGACATTCCAACGTGTTGGAATTACAGGCATGAGCCACTGCACCCAGCCATAAGGTCTAAATTTTAATCCTGATCTCTCTGACTCTAAAAATCTAACTTTCTGCTATAACTCAATATATATCTTGATTATTGCCTCAGAGGAAGGGCTGGTGCTAAGAGATTTTCATGCTGAAGGTTCTTCTTCCAAATCCAGCATCCTCTTTGTTATGCTCCTCTGATGCTTTGTCTCATTAGTTAACTCACCGATGTGAACAATCTGGTATCCAGGCTCAGCTGGCCATCTGCTTTATTTATTTATTTATTTATTTATTTATTTATTTATTTATTTATTATTTTTGAGATGGAGTCTCACTCTGTCACCCAGGCTGGAGTGCAGTGGCGCGATCTCGGCTCACTGCAACCTCTGCCTCCCAGGTTCAAGTGATTTTCGAGCCTCAGCCTCCCAGATAGCTGGGACTACAGACACACACCACCATGCCTGACTAATTTTTGTATTTTTAGTAGGAACAGAGTCTCATCAGCCAGGCTGGTCTCGAACTCCTGAGCTCAGGTGATCCACCCGTCTTGGCCTCCCAAAGTGCTAGGATTACAGGCGTGAGCTACCACACCCGGCCCATATGCTTTATTTTGTATTTTGCAAACAGTTTTGTACCAAAAGTCCTTTTTAGTCTACACATACCAACTTTACAATTAATACAATTGTAAGTTTACAGTGGGTACTTAATAAATACTTCTTGAGTGAGTAAATTACAAAGAAAAAATGTTTTCCCTTACAAGAAAGAACCCTCTTTGGCTAAGTCAGTATTTCTCAATGTGGTCCTGGACCCCCTGTAATATAATCACTGAAATGCTTGTTAAAAATATAGATCCCAGGCCGGGCGTGGTGGCTCTCGCCTGTAATCCCAGCACTGTAGGAGGCCGAGGGAGGCAGATCACCTGTGTTTGGGACTTTGAGACCAGCCTGACCAACAAGGAGAAACCCTGTCTCTACTGAAAATACAAAATGAGCCGGGAGTGGTGGTGCATGCCCAGTTACTCGGGAGGTCAAGGCAGGAGAATTGCTTGAACCCAGGAGGCGGAGGTTGCAGTGAGCTGAGATGGCGCCATTGCACTCCAGTCTGGGCAAGAAGAGCAACAAAACTCTGTCTCAAAAAAAAAAAAAAAAAAAAAAGATGATGATAGACAGACAGATAGATAGACAGATGATAATAATAATAATAATAATAATGATGATGATAGATAGATAGATCTCAGCCCTGTAATCCTAGCACTTTGGGAGGCCAGAATGAGGCTTGAGCTCAGGAGTTCAAAACCAGCGTGGGCAACATGGTGAAGCTCCCGTCTCTACAAAACATACAAAAATTAGCCAAGTGTATTTGTGCACACCTGTAGTCCCAGCTACTTGGGAGCTGAGGTGGGAGGATCACTTGAACCCAGGAGGTTGAGGCTGCAGTGAACCAAGATCACACCACTGCACTCCAGCCTGGGTGACAAAGCGAGACCATGTCTCAAAAAAGTAAAAAATAAAAATAAAATATTAAATATGGATCCTTCGGTTAAACCACAGACCTACTAGAATCAGAATGGGGAGGGAGGGTTGGTGTACGGACCAGAAATATACACTTTTAACAAATGCTTCAAGTAATTATGATGCTTTTTAAAGTTTGAGCACCATTGCCCTAAGTATAAGGTAAGACTAATAAATAAGGCTCAGAGGCGGCCAGGCACAGTGGCCTACGCCTGTAATCCCGGCACTTTGGGAGGCCGAGGCGGGCAGATCACCTGAGGTCAGGAGCTTGAGACCAGCTGGACCAACATGGAGAAACCCCATCTCTACTAAAAATACAAAATTAGCCGGGCATGGTGGCGCACGCCTGTAATCCCAGCTACTTGGGAGGCTGAGGCAGGAGAATCGCTTGAACCCGGGAGACAGAGGTTGCAGTGAACCGAGATCGTGCCATTGCACTCCAGCCTGGGCAACAAGAGCAAAACTCTATCTCAAAAAGATAAATAAATAAATAAATAAATAAATAAATAAATAAATAAATAGATAAATAGATAAATAAGGCTTAGGGAGGTAGCCACTCAGCAGTTAAGAGGATGGGCACTGGAGCTAGACTTCCTGGAGTCATCTAACTCAGGACTTACTAAATGTACAATCTAATCACACCAACCTCCCTGTGCCTCAGTTTTCTCATCTACAAAATGGGCAAAACAGCATAATTACCTCATATGGTTGTTGTGAACATTAAGTGAGTCAATGTACATAAGGTGCTTGGAACAGAGCCTGACACTGTGTAAGCTCTATGTATATATTTGCCATTATCAGAATTTTCCATCAAAATAGTACATTTCTTAGGCTGGGCATGGTGGCTAGTGCCTGTAAGCCCAGTACTTTGGAAGGCTAAGGCAGGTGGATTATTTGAGGTCAGGAATTCAAGACCAGCCGGGCCAACATGGTGAAACCCCATCTCTTCTAAAAAATACCAAAATTAGCCAGGTATGGTGGCAGACGCCTGTAATCTCAGCTACTCAGGAGACTGAGGCAGGAGAATCGCTTGTACCAGGAGGTGGATGTTGCTGTGAGTCAAGATTGTGCCACTGCACTCCAGCCTGGGCGACAGAGTGAGACTACATCTCAGAAAAAAAAAAAAAAAAAAAGTACATTTCTTTATAAAGCCTATCTTATTGCAGAAAACCTGTAGATTTTGTCCTTTCTTCTTTTCTCCTTTTCTGTTTTAGAGAAGTGGACACCTCAAATCCGAATAGTTCTTTATTGTGGGGTCAAACTGCACAAAGAAAGCTAAGATGATTACCACATGATGATGAACCAGAGGACCAGAGGTCAGTCTTTGTACAGCTTCCCCATAATTAAGATCACATAAAAAGGGCAGGGATTCAAAATGAGCCTAACATGTTTTCTCCCTTACCAGAAAGTGTTGGGGTAGTTACAAAGGATAACAAAACACAAAGCCTATTGCAGCAACAATCCTTTGGCCAAGTCATCTCCTGTCCCAAATCTCCGTGGAGACTGTGTTGACTCCAGGGCTTCTTGTTCCTTCCTACTCCTATCTCCAGGACGTTTGTCAGCCTCTGATAGATGAAAAACATTCCCAAGAGCAAACTAGAAGGCTTAGCACTTGCACTCCCCACCCCTTATAGAATGAGATGAGCTTTGGCAACTGATCGCTCGAGGATGGATCCTTGAGAGCAGGTGTGCCTGGGAAGTCTAACACAGTTTTTCTACAATGGGCTTCTTGTTGGTGTGTGAATCCAGACTGGATATAATTAATTGACTCTTTTATCTTTTTTTTTTTTTTTTAACTTGTCACTGACTTGCAGCTAATAATTGACTCTTTTAAAATTAGGCTTTCCTCTTATCATATGACTTCTTCCAAGTTATTTAAAATTAGAATTTCTATTTCCCTATTTGTAAAAAGGAACTTACAGTAGAAAGTTAGTGCTAAAGGGAATTTCTAAGACAACTTAATATGACTCCTTGCATTTTATAGAGAGAAGATTCAGAGAGGTTGAGGGACTTATTCAAGGTCCAAAGAGCTTGTAAGTGGTAGGGCCAGGAATAAAACTTGAATATTTAGTTAATTTTGCAATTGACATAATTGAGGTGGAAATTGGAGAATTACTGAAATTTTTGCTAGAAGGCCAAAAATTTAAGTGCCATTGATATTTTATTTTTGGTATTATTTCTCTGACAATCTAGTTAGTGAATAAAAAACACAAAGTGGTCAGGCACAGTGGCTCATGCCTGTAATTCCAGCACTTTGAGAGGCTGAGGCAGGCGGATAGCTTGAGCTCAGGAGTTCGAGACCAGCCTGCGCAACATGGTAAGACTCCATCTTTACCAAAAATACAGAAACTTAGCTGGACATGGTGGCATATGCCTGTGGTCCCAGCTGCTTGGGAGGCTGAGGTGGGAGGATCGTTTGAGCCTGGAAGGCAGAGGCTGCAGTGAGCCGAGATCACATCCTTGTACTCTAGCCTGGGTGACAGACCCAGACCCTGTCTCAAAAAACAAAACAAAACACAAAAACCCCACAAAGTATAATTTTCTGGTGTTTTATCTAATGAAAGTATAATAGAAGCTTTGCTGTTAAACATAAGATATAAAGTGCCTGTGAATACGTATTTTTCTTTTTGTTCTTTTTTCCATACATATTCTGCTTATGTAATATTTTTCATAATTACTTTGGATCATAATACTTTTTTGAGATTAAGTCTTACTATTTTACCTAGGCTAGCCTCAAACTCTTGGGCTGAAGCGATCCTCCCTCAGCCTCCTGAGTACTTAGGACTGCAGGTGGGCACACCAGGCCATCAGGATCATAATAGTTTTACTTGATGTTTTAATGAATCTTGATTCTTTTTTAAAATAATGACTTATGGTATATGAATTATCTATCAATTTAAAAATAACTCTAATTTTCTGTCACTCATTAAATGTGTAATCCACTTGCAGGAAGCTTCATTCTAAGTTAAATATAATTTCAGATATACAGAAACATTGCAGGAAGCTTACAATGAATTTCTAGATAGTCTTCGCATTATAACATTATATACTTTTCTTTATAAAGTCTATCTAATTGTACAAAATCTAACCTATAGATTTTACATAGGTTAGACTATATATATATGTCTTTTTTTCCTGAGCAATTTAAGAGTAAGTTGCAGACATAATGCCCTTCTAACTTTAATTCTTAACTGGAAAAAATACATCACACCCAGTTAACTATAGAGTAATCTAAGTATCGGTCTTTTCAGCAACACCCACTCACATAATATTCATTGTTGATAGCATCATTTTCAAATTGTAGCATCTTTTAACTTGAACAATGGTAGATAAAGTCTAGCTATAAGAGTAATTGATATAGTCAGCCGAGCAGCAAGGTGGCTCACGCCTGTAATCCCAGCACTGTGGGAGGCCAAGGCGGGCGGATCATGAGGTCAGGAGTTCGAGACCATCCTGGCCAACATGGTGAAACCCCATCTCCACTAAAGATACAAAAAATTAGCCAGGCATGGTGATGTGCGCCTGTAATCTCAGCTACTGAGGCAGGAGAATCGCTTGAACCCAGGAGGTAGAGGTTGCAGTGAGCCAAGATCACGCCACTGCACTCCAGCCTGGGCGACAGGGCGAGACTCCATCTCAAAGAAACAAAAACAAACACAAAAACCAGAACAAAACAAAACAAAAAGAGTAATTGATGTAGTCTTTTAACTCAATAGATACTTACTAAAGGGTAAGTGTTTTAGCTGGGCACAGTTGACGTGCCTGTAATCCCAACTACTCAGAGGTAAGAGGATTGCTTGAGCCCAGGAATTTGAGAGCATCCTGGGCAACATAGCGAGACCTCTGTCTCTACAAAAAACATTTTTAAAAATTAGGTGTGCATGGTGGTGCTCGCTTGTGGTCCCAGTCACTTGGGAAGCTAAGGCAAGAGGATCGCTTGAGCCCAGGAGGTTGAGGCTGCAACTGCATTCTAGTCTGGGCAACAGAGTAAGATCCTCTCTCTAAAAAAATTTCAGTTTATATTTGTTTTCTCAGGTGTTACACAGCTGTTTTTATTTGTTTTTTTAAAGGAAGGCGGTGCTTGCTTCAGTACCACAGTATCCTATAGTAATTCATCACATAATTTTCCATATGGAAGTCACTCTGTTAGCTTGGGAGCACAGACAGGCATCATTGGTGGCTTTTCATAAGCCCCTGATAACTTTGTATTGTTTTATTTCTTTTGTTTTTTGTTTGTTTGTTTTTGTTTTTGTTTTTGAGACGAGTCTCGCTCTTGTTGCCCAGGCTGGAGTGCAATGGTGTGATCTCGGTTTACCGCAACATCCGCCGCTTGGGTTCAAGCGATTCTCCTGCCTTAGCTTCCTGAATAGCTGGGACTACAGGCATCTGCCACCATGCCCAGCTAATTTTTGTATCTTTTTTTTACTAGAGTCGGGGTTTCACCATGTTAGCCAGGCTGGTTTCAAACTCCTGACCTCAAGTGATCTGCCTGCCTCGGCCTCCCAAAGTGCTGGCATTATCAGGCATGAGCCACCGTGCCCAGCCAGCCCCTGATAACTTTGGATACACTTAAGGAAGAAGAAATTTTTTTTACCTGCGTTACAGTAAACTAACAGGATCTATTTGTCTTTCATGAACATTGTGTTCCATGAAACACTGCCCACTATCTGATAAAGCAATGTGAGAGTACAGGACCAGTCTTCTTATTGTATCCTTTGATGTCAAGCATAAAACAATACACATTGCAGGAGTTTGATAGATATTTGATGAGTTGGAGAAAAATCCAGTTTGCAGATAAAGATTCAAAACAGGGGCGAAAAAGAATTGACTTGGGGGAAAAAAGCAACTTTAGTTCTTCTAATATTTCTACCATTAAAACCACATATATTTCTATTCAAAAGTATATTACCAAATCCAGTGGGGTATTATTTAAAGTTGAAACTTGGAAAAAATAAAATATACAAAGAAAAAGTAATTTTATATTTCTTATATATTGTGTTTGATAGTATTGATGTTCTCCTGGGAGAAATAATAAAAGTTCTTTTTTAACTGGCACGAAAAGAAAGTTTTGGCTGGGTGCGGGGGCTCATGCCTGTAATCCTAGCACTTTGGGAGGCTGAGGTGGGTGGATCACGAGGTCAGGAGATCAAGACCAGCCTGGCCAACATGGTAAAACCCTGTCTCTACTAAAAAACCAAAACTTAGCCGGATGTGGTGG
>NW_012110474.1:4269911-4276268 GCF_000951045.1 Mandrillus leucophaeus
TGAGCCACCGTGCCCAGCCAGCCCCTGATAACTTTGGATACACTTAAGGAAGAAGAAATTTTTTTTACCTGCGTTACAGTAAACTAACAGGATCTATTTGTCTTTCATGAACATTGTGTTCCATGAAACACTGCCCACTATCTGATAAAGCAATGTGAGAGTACAGGACCAGTCTTCTTATTGTATCCTTTGATGTCAAGCATAAAACAATACACATTGCAGGAGTTTGATAGATATTTGATGAGTTGGAGAAAAATCCAGTTTGCAGATAAAGATTCAAAACAGGGGCGAAAAAGAATTGACTTGGGGGAAAAAAGCAACTTTAGTTCTTCTAATATTTCTACCATTAAAACCACATATATTTCTATTCAAAAGTATATTACCAAATCCAGTGGGGTATTATTTAAAGTTGAAACTTGGAAAAAATAAAATATACAAAGAAAAAGTAATTTTATATTTCTTATATATTGTGTTTGATAGTATTGATGTTCTCCTGGGAGAAATAATAAAAGTTCTTTTTTAACTGGCACGAAAAGAAAGTTTTGGCTGGGTGCGGGGGCTCATGCCTGTAATCCTAGCACTTTGGGAGGCTGAGGTGGGTGGATCACGAGGTCAGGAGATCAAGACCAGCCTGGCCAACATGGTAAAACCCTGTCTCTACTAAAAAACCAAAACTTAGCCGGATGTGGTGGCACAGGCCTGTAATTCCACCTACTTAGGAGGCTGAGGCAGGAGAATTGCTTGAACCTGAGAGGAGGAGGTTGCAGTGAGCCGAGATCACGCCACTGCACTCCAGCCTGGCAACAGAGCGAGACTCCATCTCAAAAAAAAAAATAAAATAAAAAAGAAAGAAAGACAGTTTTATACTACTAATGGGGATGTGAACAGCAGAAATTTCATAGAGTACTCACTTATGTCAGCACTAACTTTCTGTCATAGATGTCACATCCTGGATTAGTCATGAAACAGGAAGTTTAAGAGATGTCTAAAATGACAAGTTGTAATATAAAAGTTACAAATAAGTGCCTCTTTCACTTTTTTCTTTTCTTTTTTTTTTTTTGGAGACGGAGTCTCACTGAGCTGCTCAGGCTGGAGTAAAGTGGTGGGATCTCAGCTCACCGCAACCTCTGCCTCCCGGGTTCAAGCGATTCTCCTGCCTCAGCCTCTCAAGTAGTTGGGATTACAGGCATCCGCCACCACGCCCGGCTAATTTTTTGTAGTTTTAGTAGAGGCAGGGTTTTGCCATGTTGGCCAGGCTGGTCTCGAACTCCTGGCCTCAAGCGATCCTCCCACTTCAGCTTCGCAAAGTGCTGGAATTACAGGCGTGAGCCACCACATCTGGCCTATAGGTACCTTTCTTATTAAAGAAATGAATGAAAGAAAAAAAGCCTTATGACCTTAAGCAAATTCCTTAACAGACCTCAGCTGCCCATTTATAAAATGAGAAAATTGGATTGGATAATACTAAGGTCCTTTCCACACATCGTAATGTTTTTTTCAGAAACAAAAAGGTCTCATGTGACAGGAACTGACTGAAACTAGCTACAAGCCAGGCGTGGTGGGTCATGCCTGTAATCCCAGCACTTTGGGAGACCAAGGTGCCTTTGCAGATAGTGGGTACTCAATCAAACCCCATTTCTCCTAAATACAAAAATTAGCTGGGCTTGGTGGTGCACGCCTGTAATCCCAGCTACTCGGGAGATTGAGGCAGGAGAATTGCTTGAACCCGGGAGGCGGAGGTTGCAGTGAGCCGAGATTGCGCCACTGCACTCCAGCCTGAGAAACAAGAGTGAAACTCCATCTCAAACAGCAACAACAACAACAACTAGCTACAATGAAAATAATGATAAAGATGGGTAGAATAAAACATAGCATAATTCATTCAGTAATGCAAAGCTCAGGCACTCTGTTATTCACCTGCTGTCTCCACAATTATTACGTTTGTCAGAATTTGCTGTTAAAGGGATTTGTTGTGTTCTAGACTACACAACGCTGTGGCAGTCAGGAAATCTTAATGCTATTCTTGGGATTCCAGATCTCTGAGCTTCCTTCATTCTGCAAGTTACTAGTCAGCTATTTACATGTTGGTATTCTTTACTATATTGTAATCTCTAGGAGGGCAGGGATCACATCCTATGCATGTCTCTACCACATTCTACCTTGCCTAATACTTGGCAGACAGTGGGTACTCAATAAATGTCATTTGATGATATCTTTAGTAAATAATTGTGAAACCTGGTTTTTAAATAGCATTTCACATTAAATAATATAACACTTATATAATGTCCATCATCTAAAATATTTGCTTTTCCTCATGCTCATCAAATATTTGATCCTTTCTTCAGGGGTCAGATGAGGTTCATCCTTCTGTATGAAGTACTAATTGACTGTTACAGCACTTAATTATGGCGTTTTCTTATTTATTGTACCATTCAGGTGGCTTAGCATTTTGGGTGAGGTCTCTGTCACCACACTAGATTTTTATTTATTTACTTATTATTTATTTTATCAGACACAGTGTCTCCCTATGTTGCCCAGGCTAGACTAGAACTCCTGGGCTCAAGCAATCCTACCACCTCGGCACATTAGATTTTTACTTCAGCACGGGAAGAAGCATGTCATTTCTCCTTGTATCCTGTAAGCATGGTGCCTTCATAACAAAGTTGCTAAATGAATATTTGATGATGATCCTGATGATCGATAATAAGTGATTTACTGTTAAAGGTTTACCAGTTGCTTATATCAACCCCCCCAAAATACTTCAGATACAAATTTCCTAAAAGGAATGCGTTTTGGGAGTGACAGCTTTGCTCTCACCTCGGTACAGGTTCCCGCAGCCTGTCTCAGACCATACCCAGGCACAGCCTTTTCTGTATTTTATTGCCTTCATTTTCCTGGAAGCCAGGGGATTTGGAAGATGATCAAACAGAAGGAAGGAATGAAGGGAAGGAGGGAGGGAAGGAGGAAATGAAAATATATTTCTGTGCATTGTGAATATAATGTACAAGATGTAACAAAATAATAGGCAGATTTTGAAGACTTTATAATCTGCTGAGATAATCTGAATACACACAACTGAAAATATATCAAAATATATAAATGGTGAAACCCCGTCTCTACTAAAAATACAAAAATTAGCTGGACATGGTAATGGGTACCTGTCGTCCTAGCTACTCAGGAGTCTGAGGCAGGAGAATAGCTTGAAGTCAGGAGCAGAGGTTGCAGTAAGCCAAGATCACACCATTGCACTCCAGCTTGGGCAACAAGAACAAAACTCCATCTCAAAAAAAAAAAAAAAAAAAAGGAAAGAAAGAAAGAAAAAAGAAAAAAACTGGTTGAGTAAATAGGAGGAGGAGCTAAATTGATAAGGAGATTTAGGGCTCAGTGTAAATAAATTACAGTTTCTATGAGGAGCTGCTAAAAGCAGTTTAAGGTTTATGAAAAAGGACTTAGTATTCAAACAGTGTTTGAGGAAGATTATTCTTGCCATAATAATATTTATTGAACACTTCTTACATGCCTTATATGCAAATGCCTTACATATTAGCCCATTTAATCTTACAACTACCCCATGAGGAAGACACTGTCATCGCTGTTGTACAGGCAAGGAAACTGAGGCACAGATCCTGGGTAACTTGCTTCCCCAAGGCCTCATTGCTTCTAAATAGCAGACCTGGAATATGAACTCAGGCTGTCTGAGTCTAAACCTGGTGTCTCTTCTAACCATCACGTGACATGGCTTGTCTTTCCATAGAGCTATGTATCTGTGTGGGAGACAGATAGGAGATTCATCAGGAGGTAGTAGTAGTCTAAGGCATGTATTGATTAGGCTGAGCTGGGACTGTGATCACAGAAAAAGCAAGGAAGGGATGAAGCTGAGCAAATTCACATGAGAGAATTAGACTTGCTAGATATATTTGGAAATGGAGGTAAGGGATAGGGAGATAAGGATATTATTTCATTCCAAAACGATTTATTATTTTTTTGTGACAGCGTCTTGCTCTGTCACCTAGGCTGGAGTACAGTGGCGTGATCACAGCTCACTGCAGCCTCAAACGATCCTCCCTCCTCAGCCTCCCAAGTAGCTGGGAAGTCAGGTGCACCCCACCATGTCTGGCTATTTTTACAATTTTTTGCAGAGATGGGATCTGACTATGTTGCCCAGGCTGACCTCCAACTCCTGGACTCAAGCAATCCGCCCGCCTCAGCCTTCCAAACTGCTGGAATTACAGGCGTGAGCCACTGCTCCCAGCCCCGCAAAAGATTTATTGGACAGTTACTAGGTGCCAGGAACTGTGTTAGGTACTGTATTCGGTTAAGAAACAGTGAACCAGATGGACAGAGTCCCTGCATTTATGGAGCAAGATTGTGTTATTAGTGGCAAACAGGCTCTATTTGCATAGAAAACACAACAAACTGGAAACACTGGTTGTTTAGGAGGACTAGATGGAAGCGGAAACATAGAAGAGAAACCGGTTGAATTTTACAGTTCTATTAGAATTTGTCTAAAGGTTTTCCCCTCCTAGACAGGGAGGGAACAAAGGAAACATTGAATTTTAACACATGAATATGTTAACTATTTTAAAAATAGGGTTTTTTGATATAGTAAGATCTCATGGTATAAAAAAATGTATAGTTTTTTGTTTACTTTTTTGAGACAGTATCACTCTGTCACCCAGGCTGGAGTGCAATGGCTCGCTGCAACCTCTGCCTCCCGGGTTCAAGAGATTCTCATGCCTCAGCCTCCTGAGTAGCTGGGATTACAGGCCTGCACCACCACGCCCAGCTAATTTTTGTATTTTTAGTACAGATGGGGTTTCATCATGTTGGCCAGGCTGGTCTTGAACTCCTGGGCTCAGGTGATCTGCCCCCACCAGCCTCCCAAAGTGCTGGGATCACAAGCGTGAGCCACTGCACCTGGCCTATAGTTTTTTGTTTTTTAAAAAAACTGAGATACTGCCAGGCAAGGTGGCTCACGCCTGTAATCCCAGCACTTTGGGAAGCCAAGGCAGGTGGATCACGAGGTCAGGAGTTTGAGACCAGCCTGACCAACATGGAGAAACCCCATCTTTACTAAAAATACAAAAATTAGCCGGGCGTGGTGGCTCATGCGTATAATCCCAGCTACTCTGGAGGCTGAGGCAGGAGAATCACTGGAACCCAGGAGGCAGAGGTTACCGTGAGCTGATATTGCGCTATTGCACTCCATCCTGGGCAACAAGAGTGAAACTCCGTCTCAAAAAAAAAGAAACAACTGAGATACTAAGACTACATGCTGTGTACTAACACACACATACACACACACGCCTGTATACGCGTAGACTTTCTGACAATTCGTACAAGAAACTGGCAAAACTGGACACCTTGGGGAAGGGAATTGGGTGGGAATAGAGGTGGGAGAGAGACTTTACCCTTTTGTACCATTTGTGTTTTTATGAATTCAATTATTGAGTATACTTTGTACAAGTATTAATAAAAGCAAATGAGTTTTAAAAATAGCTATCAAAAACCTAGGCATTAATAGAGGTTTTATGGAGAAAGAATCCCACAAGTTTGAAATATTTTACATACCAGCGTGCTTTTCTTTAAGTTATAACTTTTACCAAAATTAACATTCAAAGGAAGATTATATGTATGTGCATGTGTAGCAGAAGGAAACCAATTAAAACTTTGGTGTTTGTGAAAATAAGAGAAAGTATTTTGGCATTTGGCTAATGTGGGAAAAACTCCTCGGCTATCAAAATTCTCTAAATAAGTTTTCAAAAAACGCCTAAGGCAGTTTCACTTCTTACAATAGACACTCTGTTGAAACAGGTTCAGGTGGTGGCCAACCTCCACCCATAGGCTGCAGGGTTTTTGTGCTTTCTTGTAGAACTAACTAATCCTGACATGACAGTTTGTACTGTGTTTTAAATCGGAATTGATCCCCTGGTTCCAAACAAAAGTTGGATGATGAAACCTATTATTGTTTCACAGAATGAGGGCCAATTTGGTTGAACCACGATTCAAAAATTTAGTTTTATTTCTGGAGATATTTTAACTTTCAGGATTTTTTTTTTTTCTTTTTTTTGAGACAGAGTCTCACTCTGTTGCCTTGGCTGGAGTGCAGTGGCGTGATCTTGGCTCACTGCAACCTCTGTCACCCGGATTCAAGCAATTCTCCTGCCTCAGCCTCCCGAGTAGCTGAGATTACAGGTACCTGCCACCGTGTCAGGCTAATTTTTATTTTCTATTTTTTCGATAATGTCAAGTTTAATCTGCCAAATACACAAGTTGAATTTGTGGAGCATGTTTTGCCTGGGTGCTGCATGCTAAACAGAGGTTTCTTTCTTTCTTTGTTTTTTTTTTTTTTTTTTT
>NW_012110474.1:4276318-4277078 GCF_000951045.1 Mandrillus leucophaeus
GGGAGGCTGAGGCAGGAGAATCCCTTGAACCCGGAAGGCGGAGGTTGCAGTGAGCTGAGATCACGCCATTGCACTCCAGCTTGGGCAACAAGAGCAAAACTCCATTTCAAAAAAGTAAAACATTGTATACTGTATTCACAGAATTGTGCATCTATCACTACAACCAATTTTAGAACATTTAAGAAAAGAAAACCCCATACTATTTAGTGGTAACACCTCATTCTTCCCCCAGATCTTTTCCCCCTAGTCCTATGCACCCACTAATATACTTTCTCTCTCTGTGGATTTGCCTATTCTATACATTTTACATTAAATGGAATCATATGATACAAGGTCTTTTGTGACTTTCTTTCACTTAACATATTAGGTTTTCAGGGTTCATCCATGTTGTAACATGTAGCAGCACTTTATTTTTATTGCTGAATAATATTTAATTGTATGGGTATTTTGTTTATCCACTCATTAGTTGATGGACATTTGAGTTGATTCCACACTTCCATCTTTTAAATTGTAGCCCTTCTAATGGGTGTGTAGTGATATCTCATTGTGGTTTAGTTTGTGTTTCCCTAATTATTAATGATGCTATATGTCTGAAAAAACCTTTATCTTACTTAGGTTTTTGAAAGATATTTTCGTTGGGTAGAGAATTCTACATTGATGGCCGGGCTTAGTGGCTCATGCCTGTAATCCCAGCACTTTGAGAGGCCAAGGTGGGAGGATTGCTTGAGCCCAGAACCTCAAGACCGGAAGCTCGAGACCA
>NW_012110474.1:4281038-4287547 GCF_000951045.1 Mandrillus leucophaeus
ACAGTTACTAGGTGCCAGGAACTGTGTTAGGTACTGTATTCGGTTAAGAAACAGTGAACCAGATGGACAGAGTCCCTGCATTTATGGAGCAAGATTGTGTTATTAGTGGCAAACAGGCTCTATTTGCATAGAAAACACAACAAACTGGAAACACTGGTTGTTTAGGAGGACTAGATGGAAGCGGAAACATAGAAGAGAAACCGGTTGAATTTTACAGTTCTATTAGAATTTGTCTAAAGGTTTTCCCCTCCTAGACAGGGAGGGAACAAAGGAAACATTGAATTTTAACACATGAATATGTTAACTATTTTAAAAATAGGGTTTTTTGATATAGTAAGATCTCATGGTATAAAAAAATGTATAGTTTTTTGTTTACTTTTTTGAGACAGTATCACTCTGTCACCCAGGCTGGAGTGCAATGGCTCGCTGCAACCTCTGCCTCCCGGGTTCAAGAGATTCTCATGCCTCAGCCTCCTGAGTAGCTGGGATTACAGGCCTGCACCACCACGCCCAGCTAATTTTTGTATTTTTAGTACAGATGGGGTTTCATCATGTTGGCCAGGCTGGTCTTGAACTCCTGGGCTCAGGTGATCTGCCCCCACCAGCCTCCCAAAGTGCTGGGATCACAAGCGTGAGCCACTGCACCTGGCCTATAGTTTTTTGTTTTTTAAAAAAACTGAGATACTGCCAGGCAAGGTGGCTCACGCCTGTAATCCCAGCACTTTGGGAAGCCAAGGCAGGTGGATCACGAGGTCAGGAGTTTGAGACCAGCCTGACCAACATGGAGAAACCCCATCTTTACTAAAAATACAAAAATTAGCCGGGCGTGGTGGCTCATGCGTATAATCCCAGCTACTCTGGAGGCTGAGGCAGGAGAATCACTGGAACCCAGGAGGCAGAGGTTACCGTGAGCTGATATTGCGCTATTGCACTCCATCCTGGGCAACAAGAGTGAAACTCCGTCTCAAAAAAAAAGAAACAACTGAGATACTAAGACTACATGCTGTGTACTAACACACACATACACACACACGCCTGTATACGCGTAGACTTTCTGACAATTCGTACAAGAAACTGGCAAAACTGGACACCTTGGGGAAGGGAATTGGGTGGGAATAGAGGTGGGAGAGAGACTTTACCCTTTTGTACCATTTGTGTTTTTATGAATTCAATTATTGAGTATACTTTGTACAAGTATTAATAAAAGCAAATGAGTTTTAAAAATAGCTATCAAAAACCTAGGCATTAATAGAGGTTTTATGGAGAAAGAATCCCACAAGTTTGAAATATTTTACATACCAGCGTGCTTTTCTTTAAGTTATAACTTTTACCAAAATTAACATTCAAAGGAAGATTATATGTATGTGCATGTGTAGCAGAAGGAAACCAATTAAAACTTTGGTGTTTGTGAAAATAAGAGAAAGTATTTTGGCATTTGGCTAATGTGGGAAAAACTCCTCGGCTATCAAAATTCTCTAAATAAGTTTTCAAAAAACGCCTAAGGCAGTTTCACTTCTTACAATAGACACTCTGTTGAAACAGGTTCAGGTGGTGGCCAACCTCCACCCATAGGCTGCAGGGTTTTTGTGCTTTCTTGTAGAACTAACTAATCCTGACATGACAGTTTGTACTGTGTTTTAAATCGGAATTGATCCCCTGGTTCCAAACAAAAGTTGGATGATGAAACCTATTATTGTTTCACAGAATGAGGGCCAATTTGGTTGAACCACGATTCAAAAATTTAGTTTTATTTCTGGAGATATTTTAACTTTCAGGATTTTTTTTTTTTCTTTTTTTTGAGACAGAGTCTCACTCTGTTGCCTTGGCTGGAGTGCAGTGGCGTGATCTTGGCTCACTGCAACCTCTGTCACCCGGATTCAAGCAATTCTCCTGCCTCAGCCTCCCGAGTAGCTGAGATTACAGGTACCTGCCACCGTGTCAGGCTAATTTTTATTTTCTATTTTTTCGATAATGTCAAGTTTAATCTGCCAAATACACAAGTTGAATTTGTGGAGCATGTTTTGCCTGGGTGCTGCATGCTAAACAGAGGTTTCTTTCTTTCTTTGTTTTTTTTTTTTTTTTTTTTGAGATGGAGTCTTGCTCTGTTGCCCAGGCTGGAGAACAGAGGTTTCTTGAAATGATCAATGGGTAGGGTTAAAAATAGCCACTAGCCCTGGCCAGGTGGGTAGGAACCGGGCGGGGAAGGGCAGAGAGGCGAGGCCTTGGTCAGACAGGACTGACCAGGGGCAAGCCATGACTCTCGAGGACCCAGGGGCACAGGCTCCCAGATGACAGCCCCTCTCTGAATGAGCACCCAGACAACATAGTCCAGGGCTGGCTGTAGCAAACCCGTGAGCAGCTGCCTCCTGGCACGACCACGCCCTTATGTGCTATTTACCAGACAAATGAAAGCTCTTCTTACCTGATCTCCCAGACATCCCCCAGCTGGGGCTCTGCATTCTAAAAACAGCAAAAAACATTCAAATGGTTCCATATGAAATGCTGTCTTGAATCTTTCTGTCTCAAAGATAGCAGCTACCCCTCCCCCATCCCCCCACATCCCCCAAACAATTTCTGTGCCAAGATGAAGAGGAGGCCCCAGGCTGTGGGGGGCTTCTGGCCGTGAGGGGCTGTTGCAGTGGCGCCAGGGCACAGGGTGGGCAAGACACAGCAGAAGTCCCGGCAGCACGGCCCAGGTCCCTGGCATTTTCTCCTGTGGGTCACAGTTGCTTATTCAGGGAGAGCGACTGCATTGGTTTTCCTGACAATGTGGCATTGTCTTTTGCTTTCCTTTCCTCTTCCTTCTTCCGGGCAGCGTCGTCCTGCTGTTTCCGGATGATGGTCACCCGGGCCAGGTCGGCCTTGGTTGCTCTGTCTTCCCGGCCAAGTGCATTTTCATGTAACGCTCTTTTGCCTTCTGCTTCTCAATCTCCTGTCGTTCTCTCCTTGAAAGCTCCTTTGGCCCATCCAGATCCAGTTGTGTGAGCTTTTTGGTTGTCTGTGCCACCCGGTTGGGGTTCTTATTGTTGATGAGCCCTTCCACACGTTTGCACCTTTGCTGGTAGTCATCTTCATCCTCATTGTCATCTGAGTCTAGAAATTTCTTCTCCTTTTGGGGTCACCTGCAGCTCCATCTCCACCTTCTTTTTGCTCCTCTTCTTCCCTGGCCTTCTGCTTCTCAGCCTGCAGCTGCACGTCGATCTCCTCAGGGCTCATACACTGCCTTGCCCGGCCTTTGTGGCCTCCCTTTCTCCCTCCTTTAGGTATCATGGCTCCAGTGGTGGCAGCTGCGCCTCAAACTGACACCAGAACCGGAATTTTTGTATTTTTAGTAGAGACAGGGTTTCACCATCTTGGTCAGGCTGGTCTTCAACTCCTGACCTCGTGATCCACTCACCTCGGCCTTCCAAAGTGTTGGGATTACAGGTGTGAGCCACTGCGCCTGGCCAGGATTTTTAAAATTCTTTTCAGACAGGGTCTTGCTCTGTTACTCTCACTGCAGCCTTGAACTCCTGGGCTAAATGGATCCTCCCCACTCAACCTCCCAAGTAGCTGGGACTACAAACATGTGCCACCACTAACCTGGCTAATTTTTAATTGTTTTTGTAGAGATGGGGTCTGCCTATGTTGCCCAGACTGATCTCAAACTCCTGAACTCAAGCTATCCTCTGACCTCAGCCTCCCAAAGTGCTGGGATTGTGAACCACTGCATGCAGTCACTTTTGGAATATATATATATATATATTCCAAATATATGCATATATATATGCATACCGAGACCAGCTCGATCATGGAGACCCTAACCCAGTGGCATTAGAGGAATTAAAGACACACACACAGAAACATAGAGTGTGGAGTGGGGTCAGGGAGCATGACCGCCTTCAGAGCTGAGAGCCCTGAACAGAGTTTGACCCACATATTTATTGACAGCAAGCCAATGATAAGCATTCTTTCTATAGGTTATAGATTAACTAAAAGTATTCCTTACAGGAAACAAAGGGATGGGCCGAAACAAAGCAAGAGCTCTAGCTAGTTATCTGCAGCAGGAACAGGTCCTTAAGGCACAGATCGCTCATGCTATTGTTTGTGGTTTAGGAACACCTTTCAGTGGTTTTCTGCCCTGGGTGGGCCAGGTATTCCTTCCCTCATTCCAGTAAACCCACAACCTTCAGTGTGGGCGTCATGGCCATCACGAACATGTTACAGTGCTGCAGAGATTTCGTTTATGGCCAGTTTTGGGGCCAGTTTATGGCCAGATTTGGGGGCGTGTTCCCAATATGTCCCCCTTTTTTAGTTTTACAAAGCGATAAAAGTAGTCACAGTGAGCTACTTCTCGCAGGAGCTGGGATCCGTGTCTGCAGACTATACAAAGACAAACAACACAGATTAAAAGCACAATCATCATTGAAATCACAGAGCATCCAAAAGTGTCTTTATCTATTTTTTTCTTTTTCTTGAGATGGAGTCTTGCTCTGTCACCCAGGCTGGAGTGCAATGGCACGGTCTCAGCTCACTGCAAGCTCCGCCTCCTGGGTTCATGCCGTTCTCCTGCCTCAGCCTCCTGAGTAGCTTGGACTACAGGTGCTGGCCACCACACCTGGCTAATAGTTTGTATTTTTAGTAGAGATGGGGTTCACCATGTTAGCTAGGATGGTCTCGATTTCCTGACCTCGTGATCCACCCTCCTCGGCCTCCCAAAGTGCTGGGATTACAGGCGTGAGCCACTGCACGCAGCATCTTTATCTATTTTAATGGGTTACTAGCTGCTAATCTGTCTGCAGCTCCTTCAAGCACTCCAGTTCCTGGCATTAAGGTCAGGTGTGCCTGGGATGCTTTAAATATTCATTCTTTTGATTTTGCAATATCCAAAGACAAGTTTGTAGAGTGTCCTTCTAGATGTTTTTTTATTTTTTCCCAAATTTTGATCTTATTAAGAGCCATTAATAGTTTCCACAAATTCTTACATTTAGCTCCTACAGCAGGCCATATGATTTGAGGCTGAGGTGCCACTATACCACCATGTCTCCAGATAATAGAAACTCTTGCTGTATTTCTTACCATTTCCCCATGTGACCATTTTGTTCAGACCAGCTGAACATAGTGTGGCAGTGGCACGCAGACTGAGAGGTGCAATTCAAGCTAAACATCCCCTTAGGGGACCAATCAATAATGATTCCATGGGAATCATTTCACAGCACCTCTTCCTGTTCTGCAGTGCAATCTTCCCAAACAAGTATGTTCATTATTTCTGCAGGTTCTATTCTGTTGGCAAATAGGTTTTTGATGGCGGTATACCTCAATTATAGGAGCAGATTTATTATGGTAAATACTGAGATCAGAAAACATGTGTAACTGTGTCATAGAGTGATTACATCCAGGCATTATTGCCAGCCAAGATTGATAAATATTCCCAGTAAGTATAATTGTTCTCTGTGTCAGCCCTTGTTGAAGGAATACTCATGGCAATGGTGATCACTGCCATTATAGCTATCATCAAATTATTCATCGTGACTGGTTGTCCTGCTTTCCTCAGGTTTTCTTCCACCGTCTGTGACAGCTTCTTGATCTGTCCCCAGGTGGGTGGCTGTGTTCGATGGGTGTTGCTCATGACAGTTGGGGTCCTCCTCAGTGTCAGTCTCAACATGGCTGCAACCGGGGGGTCCTCGGGATCCTCTAGGAATCTCTTTCTCAGCATCTGGCTCATGATAAGGTTTCAGGTGTCTTGATGGTATCCAAATCGACTGTTGATTCAGTCCTGGAGAAACACAAGCGTAACCTCTACCCCAAGTTATTTTTTTACCTATTTCCCAACTTTTTGTTATCAGATCTTGCCACCAAACCAGTTGTTCTGCTTCTGTCTTTGCAGCTGGTTTCTGTAGATACTGTTCAGCTGCTGAGAGCATCTGGCCTTTAGGCAGGCTCAAAAAATTTAAAGTCAATAATGTGAGATTCAATTGCATACGGGGTATCCCATAGTCCCTGTTTTCCCCCCTCTGCTTTTGCAACTGCTGTTTCAGGGAGAGATTCATTCTTTCCACTATGGCTTGTCCTTGAGAATTATATGGGATTCCAGTAATATGTTTAATATTCCATATAGAGAAAAATATAGCTAGAGCTTGGCTAGTATAGCCTGGGGCATTATCTGTTTTAATAGAAGCTGGAATGTCCGTCACCACAAAACACTGCAATAGGTGATGTTTAACACAGGCGGAAGACTCTCCTGAGTGGCATGTAGCCCAGACAAAGTGAGAGAATGTGTCCACATATATATGTACATAAGCTAGTGTCCCAAACGAGGGAACATGTGTGACATTCATTTGCCAAAGAGAATTAGGTTCCAATCCTCAAGGATTAACTCCTCCTGTAAAAGATGAGGAAGGCACCATTTGGCAAGCTGGGCATCGCTGGATAATAGCTTTCGCTTCTTTCCAGGTAATGCTGTATCTGCGTTTGAGACCAGAGGCATTAACATGGGTTAAATTGTGAAAGTGTCTAGCATTAGATATTGC
>NW_012110474.1:4293250-4294553 GCF_000951045.1 Mandrillus leucophaeus
GTGAGGCTCACTTCTGAATCCCAGCACTTTGGGAGAGTGAGGCGGGTAGATTCCTTGAGCCCTAGAGTTAAACCTTGAAGTGAGCCGTGACCGTGCCGGTGTATTCCAGCCTGGGTTACAGAGTGAGACCCTCTTTTTTTTTTTTTTTTTTTTTAAGATTCTGTCTCTTAAATAAAAAAACAACGTTGGTTAGAAATGAGCCATATCATGTTAGAAAGATATGTTGAAAGCCCTAGTGGTTCTTTTTTTTTTTTTTTAAGCGCAATCTCAAAATCAATAAAAGCAATTAAATCTACAAGGAAATGATAGTATTAGCTAATATTTATAAACTACTTATAATCTGCCAACGACTATGTTAAGCTCTATACTTGAAATATTGCATTTAATACGCACAGTGTTTAAAGCAGGTGCAGTAAATTGTGCCTCTTCATTTTATCCTTCATACATTTTAGACTTCAGAAATCAAGGAAAACGAGGTTTAGTCAGTTTAAGATACTTGCCTAAGGAAACACAGCTAATAATTATCAGAACCATGGATTGATCCAAGCCTATCCCAATAGTTGAGGGTTTTTTTGTTTTGTTTTGTTTTTTGTTTTTGAGACAGAGCCTCAGTTTGTCTCCCAGGCTGGAGTGCAGTGGCATGATCTCGGCTCACTGCATCCTCTGCCTCCCAGGTTTAAGCAATTCTCCTGCCTCAGCTTCCCAAATAGCTGGGATTACAGATGTGCGCCACCACGTCTGGCTAATTTTTGTATTTTTAATAGAGACAGAGTTTTGCCATGTTGGCCAGGCTGGTCTCCAGCTCCTGGCCTCAAATGATCTGCCCATCTCGGCCTCCCAAAGTTGTGGGGATTACAGGTGTGAGCCACAGCGCCTGGCCGCTTAGCTCTTATCTGTGTTAAAATGCTATAATGCCTGTCCTGTGTTGTCTTTTTTTTTTTTTTTAATTATACTTTAAGTTCTAGGGTACATGTACACAACGTGCAGGTTTGTTACATATGTATACATGTGCCATGTTGGTGTACTGCAGCCATTAACCCGTCATTTACATTAGGTATATCGCCTAATGCTATCCCTCCCCCCTTCCCCCAACCCACAACAGGCCCCGGTGTGTGATGTTCCCCTTCCTGTGTCCAAGTGTTCTCATTGTTCAATTCCCACCTATGAGTGAAAACATGCAGTGTCTGATTTTCTGTCCTTGCGATAGTTTGCTCAGAATGATGGTTTCTAGTTCATCCATGTCCCTACAAAGGACATGAACTCATCCTTTTTTATGGCTGCATAGTATTCCATGGTGTATATG
>NW_012110474.1:4294603-4296973 GCF_000951045.1 Mandrillus leucophaeus
TGCCAAAGAGAATTAGGTTCCAATCCTCAAGGATTAACTCCTCCTGTAAAAGATGAGGAAGGCACCATTTGGCAAGCTGGGCATCGCTGGATAATAGCTTTCGCTTCTTTCCAGGTAATGCTGTATCTGCGTTTGAGACCAGAGGCATTAACATGGGTTAAATTGTGAAAGTGTCTAGCATTAGATATTGCCGTAGCAAGTAGGTGATGAGCCATTTGATTCCTTTCAGTCAAAGGTCCTGGAAGAAGTGTATGAGCCCTAATGTGAGTGATGTAAAAAGGGTGCATTCTGCTCCTAACTGCTGTTTGCAATTGGATAAATAAAGTCATCAGTTGTTCATCTGTATGAAATCGTAACTGAGCATTTTCTTTTTCTTTTTTTTTCTTTTTTTTTTTTTTAGCATTTTCAATTAATTGTGTGGAATGAACCACTCATGAAGAATCAGAAATCACATTAGCAGGCATATCAAAAGCAGTCAATACCTCAATTACAGCTACAAGCTCTGCTTTTTGAGCTGAAGTATAGGGTGTCCGAAAAATTTTATCTTTCAAGCCAGAATAAGAAGCTTTACCATTACTAGATCCATCTGTAAAAACATTTTCAATTGGTTTAAATTTAGTTATTTTAGGGAGAATCCAATTTCAAAAATGGAAATAATTTTGTTTTAGGGAAATGATTGAGAATACCCACAAAGTCAGCTAAATGGGTTTGCCAAGTAAGACTATTTATAAAAGCTTGCTGTATTTGTGCCTTCATGAGAGGGACAATAATTTTTCCAGGATCATATCCATGTAATTTAGTAATCCGAGTTCTCCCATTTCCTATCATAGTAGTGATTTGATCCAAGTAAGGAGTTACAGTCTGTGAATTAGTATGTGGAAGAAAAAGCCACTCTACAAGATCTTCCTCTTGAACAATAACACCAGTAGGTGAATGCTGAGTTGGAAAAATTAGCAAATCTAGAGTCTTCTCTGGATCTATTCTATTTATTTGAGCCTTATGGACTTGCTTTTCGATTAGCTGCAGCTCTGCTTCAACTTCTTTTGTTAATTGCCAAGGGCTAGTGAAACTAGGATCTCCTCTAAGGATAGAAAATAGATTATTCATGGCATAGGTAGGAATGCCTAGAGCAGATCGTATCTAATTAACGTCCCCTAGTAATTTTTGAAAGTCATTCAATGTTTTCAATTGATCCCTATGTATGGTTACTTTCTGTGACACAATGGTAGTGTCATTTACTAAGGACCCCAAGTAGGGGTAAGTAGTTGTAGTCTGAATTTTGTCAGGAGCTATAATTAAACCAGTGCGAGAAATCAAATTTTGCAAGTGATTATAACATTGGAGTAATATTTCTTGAGTGGGACAGCACAAAGTATATTGTCTATATAGTGAATATTGTAACATTGTGAAAATTTTTTATGAGTAGGTTCAATTGCTTGCCCTACATAAGTCTGGCAAATTGTTGGACTGTTTAACATACCTTGTGGCAACACTTTCCAATGAAAACACTTAGCAGGCTGCAGGTTGTTTACTGCAGGAATTGTAAATGCAAACCGTTCACAGTCTTGCTCAGCTAAGGGGATAGTAAAGAGAGAGTCTTAAATCTATGACTATTAAAGGCCAATTTTTTGGAATCATAGCAGGAGAAGGCAGTCCTGGCTGCAATGTCCCCATAGGTTGTATAACTGAATTAATGGCTCTTAAGTCAGTTAACATTCTCCATTTACCTGATTTTTTCTTAATTATGAAAACTGGAGAATTCCAAGGGGAAAATGTTGGAGCTATGTGTCCTTTTTCTAATTGTTCATTAACTAAGTCCTCTAAAGTCTGCAGTTTCTCTTTACTTAGCAGCCATTGTTCTATCCAAATTGGCTTATCTGTTAACCATTTTAAAGGTGTAGGTCCTGGAGACTTAACAATGGCTGCCGTTAAAAATGATATCTTCAACCTTGGCGTGAACTTTGTCTTTCCGTTTGAAGCAGTTCCTTCAAACCTTGCAAATTTTTTCCTAGTCCCATACCATGGACATACCCCATTCTTGCATCATATGTTGACTTTGAGGGCTGCATAATGCTCTGGAATTAAAACTTGTTCTCCCAATTGTAATAAATCTGTCCCCCATAAAATTATAGGCCCAGAAGTTATAATTGGCCAGTTTTGGGACCAATTTATGGCCAGATTTGGGGGTCTGTTCCATATATATATATATATTTATTTTTTGAGATGGAGTTGTGCCCTTGTTACCCAGGCTGGAGTGCAGTGGCATGATCTCAGTTCATTGGAACCTCTGCCTCCCAAGTTCAAGCCATTCTCCTGCCTCAGCCTCCCAAGTAGCTGAAATTATAGGCACCCACCACCACGCCTGGCTAA
>NW_012110474.1:4297023-4297387 GCF_000951045.1 Mandrillus leucophaeus
AGTATAGTTTGAAGGCAGGTAGCATGATGCCTCCAGCTTTGTTCTTTTTACTTAGGATTTTCTTGGCCATGAAGGCTCTTTTTTGGTTCCATATGAACTTTAAAGCAGTTTTTTCCAATTCTGTGAAGAAAGTCATTGGTAGCTTGATGGGGATGACATTAAATCTATAAATTACCTTGGGCAGTAGGGCCATTTTCACAATGTTGATTCTTCCTATCCATGAACATGGAATATTCTTCCATTTGTTTGTGTCCTCTCTTATTTTCTTTAGCAGTGGTTTGTAGTTCTCCTTGAAGAGGTCCTTCACATCCCTTGTAAGTTGGATTCCTAGGTATTTTATTCTCTCTGAAGCAATTGTGAATGG
>NW_012110474.1:4297437-4298221 GCF_000951045.1 Mandrillus leucophaeus
CGCCTGTAATCCCAGCTACTTGGGAGGCTGAGGCAGGAGAATGGCTTGAACCCAGGAGGCACAGTGTGCAGTGAGCTGAGATCTCACCACTGCACTCCAGCCTAGGTGACAGAGTGAGACTCTGTCTCAAAAACAAGAGTATATGATCAGTAGATTGTATAAAGATCAATATCCTGGTTGCGATGTTGTACTCTAGTTTTGTAAGATGTTACCATTGTGGGAAACTGGGTAAATTGTACAGAAGAGCTCTCTGTATTATTATTATTATTATTTTGAAATAGAGTTTCGTGCTTGTTGCCCAGGCTGGAGTGAAAGGGTGCGATCTTAGCTCAAGGCAACCACCGCCTCCCACGTTCAAGCAATTCTCCCGCCTCAGCCTCCCAAGTAGCTGAGTTTACAGACATGTGCCTCCATGCCTAGCCAATTTGTGTGTGTGTGTGTGTGTGTGTGTGTGTGTGTGAGATGGAGTTTTGCCCTTGTTGCCAAGGCTGGAGTGCAATGGCCTGCCTCCCGGGTTCAAGCGATTCTCCTGCCTCAGCCTCCCGAGTAGCTGGGATTACGGCCATGCACCATCACACCTGGCTAATTTTGCATTTTTAGTGGAGACTGGGTTTCACAATGTTGGTCAGGCTGGTCTTGAACTCCTCACCTCAGGTGATTCGCCCACCTCGGCCTCCCAAAGTGCTGGGATTACAGGTGTGATATTATTATTATTTTGAGACAGGGTGTCAGTCGGTCACGCAGGCTAGAGTGCAGTGGTACAGTCACAGCTCCTAAAGCCTTG
>NW_012110474.1:4298271-4305261 GCF_000951045.1 Mandrillus leucophaeus
ATGTTGTGTCTTTGTTCTCATTGGTTTCAAAGAACATCTTTATTTCTGCCTTCATTTTGTTATGTACCCAGTAGTCATTCAGGAGCAGGTTGTTCAGTTTCCAAGTAGTTGAGCGGTTTTGAGTGAGTTTCTTAATCCTGAGTTGTAGTTTGATTGCACTGTGGTCTGAGAGATATTATAATTTCTGTTCTTCTACATTTGCTGAGGAGTGCTTTACTTCCAACTATGTGGTCAATTTTGGAATAAGTGCTATGCGGTGCTGAAAAGAATGTATATTCTGTTGATTTGGGGTGGAGAGTTCTGTAGATGTCTATTAGGTCTGCTTGGTGTAGAGCTGAGTTCAATTCCTGGATATCCTTGTTAACTTTCTGTCTCCTTGATCTGTCTAATGTTGACAGTGGGGTGTTAAAGTCTCCCAGTATTATTGTGTGGGAGTCTAAATCTCTTTGTAGGTCTCTAAGGACTTGCTTTATGAATCTGGGTGCTCCTGTATTGGGTGCATATATATTTAGGAGAGTTAGCTCTTTTTGTCAAATTGTTCCCTTTACCATTAGGTAATGGCCCTCTTTGTCTCTTTTGATCTTTGTTGGTTTAAATTCTGTTTTATCAGAGACTAGGATTGCAACCCCTGCTTTTTTTGTTTTCCATTTGTTTGGTAGATCTTCCTCCATCCCTTTATTTTGAGCCTGTGTGTGTCTCTGCACATGAGATGGGTCTTCTGAATACAGCACACTGATGGGTCTTGACTCTTTATCCAATTTGCCAGTCTGTGTCTTTTAATGGGAGTATTTAGCCCATTTACATTTAAGGTTAATATTGTTATGTGTGAATTTGATCCTGTCATTATGATGTTAGCTGGTTATATTGCTCATTAGTTGATGCAGTTTCTTCCTAGCATTGATGGTCTTTACAATTTGGCATGTTTTTGCAGTGGCAGGTACTGGTTGTTCCTTTCCATGTTTAGTACTTCCTTCAGGAGCTCTTGTAAGGCAGGCTTGGTGGTGTCAAAATCTCTCAGCATTTTTTTGTCTATAAAGGATTTTATTTCTCCTTCACTTACGAAGCTTAGTTTGGCTGGATATGAAATTCTGGGTTGAAAAATTCTTTTCTTTAAGAATGTTGAATATTGGCCCCCACTCTATTCTGGCTTGTAGGGTTTCTGCTGATAGATCTGCTGTTAGTCTGATGGGCTTCCCTTTGTGGGTAACCCGACCTTTCTCTCTGGCTGCGTTTAACATTTTTTCCTTCATTTCAACTTTGGTGAATCTGATGATTATGTGTCTTGGAGTTGCTCTTCTCGAGGAGTATCTTTGTGGCATTCTCTGTATTTCCTGAATTTGAATGTTGGCTTGCCTTGCTAGGTTGGGTAAATTCTCCTGGATAATATCCTGAAAAGTGTTTTCCTACTTGGTTCCATTCTCCCTGTCACTTTCAGATACACCAATCAGACGTAGATTTTGTCTTTTCACATAGTCCCATATTTCTTGGAGGCTTTGTTCGTTTCTTTTTACTCTTTTTTCTCTGAACTTCTCTTCTTGCTTCATTTCATTCATTTGATCTTCAGTCACTGATACCCTTTCTTCCACTTGATCAAATCGGCTACTGAAGCTTGTGCATGCATCATGTAGTTCTCATGCCATGGTTTTCAGCTCCATCAGGTCATTTAAAGACTTCTCTACACTGTTTATTCTAGTTAGCCATTCGTCTTTTTTCAAGGTTTTTAGCTTCTTTGCGATGGGTTCAAACATCCTCCTTTAGCCTGGAGAAGTTTGTTATTACTGATTGTCTGAAGCCTTCTTCTCTCAACTTGTCAAAGTCATTCTCCATCCAGCTTTGTTCCATTGCTGGCAAGGAGCTGTGTTCCTTTGGAGGAGAAGAGGTGCTCTGGTTTTTAGAATTTTCAGCTTTTCTGCTCGTTTCTCCCCATCTTTGTGGTTTTATCTACCTTTGGTCTTTGATGATGGTAACGTACAGATGGGGTTTTGGTGTAGATGTCCTTTCCGTTTGTTAGTTTTCCTTCTAAGAGTCAGGACCCTCAGCTGCAGGTCTGTTGGAGTTTGCTGGAGGTCCACTCCAGACCCTGTTTGCCTGGGTATCACCAGTGGAGGCTGCAGAACAGCAAATATTGCAGAACAGCAGATGTTGCTGCCTGATCCTTCCTCTGGAAGTTTCGTCTGAGAGGGTCACCCGGCCATATGAGGTGTCAGTTGGCCCCTACTGGGAGGTGCCTCCCAGTTAGGCTACTCAGGGGTCAGGGACCCACTTGAGGAGGCAGTCTGTCTGTTCTCAGATCTCAAACTCTGTCCTGGGAGAACCACTACTCTCTTCAAAGCTGTCAGAGAGGGATGTTTAAGTCTGCAGAAGTTTCTGCTGCCTTTTGTTCAGCTATGTCCTGCCCCCAGAGGTGGAGTCTACAGAGGCAGGCTGGCCTCCTTGAGCTGTGGTGGGCTCCACCCATTTTGAGCTTCTGGCCACTTTGTTTACCTACTCAAGCCTCAGCAATGGCTGATGCCCTTCCCCCAGCCTCATTGCCACCTTGCAGTTCGATCTCAGACTGCTGTGCCAGCAGTGAGCAAGGCTGCATGGGCATGGGACCCTCTGAGCCAGGTGCAGAATATAATATCCTGGTGTGCTGTTTGCTAAGGCCGTTGGAAAAGCGCAGTATTAGGGTGGGAGTGTCCCGATTTTCCTGGTACCGTCTGTCACGTCTTCTCTTTTCTAGGAAAGGGAATTCCCTGACCCCTTGTGCTTCCTGGGTGAGGTGATGCCCCACCCTGCTCCGTAGGCTGCACCCACTGTCTGACAAGCCCCAGTGAGATGAACCCGGTACCTCAGTTGGAAATGCAGAAATCCCCCGTCTTCTGTGTCCTTCACGCTGGGAGCTGCAGACTGGAGCTGTTCCTATTCGGCCATCTTGGAACATCCCCTCTGTCCTGTGTTTTTGGAGTCTTACAAATAATTCTGAGGAGGAGGGAGGGACGAATAGATGGAGCACAGTGGATTTTTTGTGCAGTGAAAATACTCTGCATGATAATATAATGGTGGATACATGACATTATACATTTGTCCAAACCCATCAAATGTGCAACAGTAAGAGTGAATTCTAATGTCAACTACAGACCCTTGGTAATAGAATGTGGGCTTATCAATTGTAACAAATGTGCTACTCTGGTGGGGGATGTTGATAGTGAAGGAGGTTATGCATGTGCTGAAGGCGATATATAGGAAATCTCTGTATCTTCTGCTCAGTTTAGCTGTAAACCTATAATGGCTCTCAGGAAAGAAAAATTAAAGATAATGGGGAAAAAATACTGACTGTTAGTTTTCCTTCTAACAGTCAGGACCCTCAGCGGCAGGTCTGTTGGAGTTTGCTGGAGGTCCACTCCAGATGCTGGGATGTGCTGTTTGTTATGTGGACATAATATAAGAAATTCTCACGTGTTATCAGTAAACAAAAGGAAACATCCTTTCCATTCAAAACAGAGTAATTCAGTGGACTAGAGACTTCAAAATTTCTTTGTTTTTAGAGGTGGGGCCTCTGTGTTGCCTAGGCTGGTGTCCAACTCCTGGACCCCAGCAAACCTCTCGCTTTGGCCTCCCAAAGCTCTGGGATTACAGGAGCTAGCCAAAATACAAAGATGGTGGAGAGATCTACAGTCATTTAAAGGCTTGTCTGGGTCTAGAGGACCTATTCCTTGGATGCCTTTTATGACCTATCTTTGGAGTCATACTCCCTGATTTCTGCAATAACCTGCTGGCCACATAAGTCAGACCTATCAATGTGGGAAGGGACTACAGAAGGGTGTGAACACAGCACAGTATGTGGCCATTGCTAGGACTATCTTGGACCTCCATGCTTGGGAAATAGAAACAAAGCAGATATAAATCCCTGTCCTCAGAAAGCTTACATTCTTGTAGAGGGAGCTAGACAATAAAAGCAGGCATCATGAATACTTAGTATCTAAAAAACACTAATAGAGATGAGGGGGATTAGGACTGTTTGGGGGTCAGTTTGCAATATAAAATAGGATGGTCAGGTTATGGTATGTCTCACTAAGACTTTGAGCAAAGACAGTCTGGTGAGGGAGTGAGCTATGTAGATGTATAAAGGAAGAGCATTCCAGAATACAGCTAGCACTGAGGTCCTAACACAGGATCATGCCTGGTGTGCTCTAGGAAGAGCAAGAAACCAGAGTTCCTGGAGAGGACTGAGCAAGGAGGAAGCAGGTCAGGGACAGGAGGAGATAAGATAGCCAAAGTTGGGGAGGATGTTTTGAGGCAGGAAAAGCAGGAAAAGTGTTCAGACAACACTACATAGTTACAAATAATTAAGGAATACCATTAAGATAACTCACAAGTATACTTTGAGAAAACGTGAAGTCCAGGTGAAGTGTGCACTAATAGTTTTTTAAAAAGAAAAACTGTGAAGTAATTTAACGCCACACTTTTAGAGCTGGGACTTTTATCTTCATAAACTGCCTCTACTACGTAAAAAGAGAAGTCTAGGCCAGGCGCGGTGGCTAGCTCCTGTAATCCCAGAGCTTTGGGAGGCCAAAGCGAGAGGTTTGCTGGGGTTCAGGAGTTGGACACCAGCCTAGGCAACACAAAGGCCCCATCTCTAAAAACAAAGAAATTTTGAAGTCTCTAGTCCACTGAATTACTCTCTTTTGAATGGAAAGGATGTTTCCTTTTGTTTACTGATAACACGTGAGAGTTTCTTATATTATGTCCACATAATAAACAGCACATCACAAATATGTACTCCCATTTCACAATACAGTCTTTGTGAAAGAACTCACAATGTTAGAATAGGGCATTTTGGTAAGCAGAAATTTATCAAATTTCTTTCCAGAGCATAGAACAGTTAGTTATTAGATTAGGGATTTATCAAACTAAGTGCCTACTGCAAGAAAGGTCAAATTGTGAATTAACTGCTTCAATTCACAATTGAATATTGTGAAGTCTTGCCCCAATATAGTAACTGTAATGATTTCAAATAGGATGATCTACATTTCAACCCTAAGAAACTAAAACTTTGTTCTACTGTGAATTATACTTTATTTCACATGCATTTTAACATATTTTATGTCTAATACATACTTCTAAAAATTACATAGTATTATTCTGCCTTACCAGAGAGTTCACCTCCTAAGGAGGCAGTACTGGCAGGCAATTTTTTTGAACAACTTTGAATAAGTGAGCTGTGTTGTGGGGGAAGCCTCTGGCCCCAGATGCCATTTGGATTCCTGTTTCTTCAGGGTGACATGGCCTGCAGCTGATTGTGTGATCTGTATCGTCATGTCTCCCTTCTCCCGTGTCCCGGCTTCTACACTCTACCACGAACTGTGGTCTGTTGACTGGTAGCAGTCCCAAACCATATCATTTTGTTTGTTTTTGTTTGTTTATTTATTCTGAGGTGGAGTCTCACTCTGTCACCCATGCTGGAGTGCAGTGGCACAATCTCAGCTCACTGCAACCTCCGTCTCCCAGGTTCAGGCGATTCTCCTGTCTCAGCCTCCTGAGTAGCTGGGATTACAGATGCACACCACCAAACCTGGGTTTGTTTTTTTTTTTTTGTATTTTTTGTAGAGATGGAGTTTCACCATGTTGGTCAGGCTGGTCTCCAACTCCTGACCTCAAGTGATCCACCCATCTCGGCCTCCTGAAGTGTTGGGATTACAGGCGTGAGCCATCACGCACAGACTATATCAGTTTGCAGTGAGATAAACACAGTAATTAAAATACATGTTTAGTTTTTATAAATACTTGGCAATTTTGTTTTGACTATATTAATATTCAAAATGGGGTATTTTTGATTTTTAAAAAATTCATTTGAATAGCAATTGACTTTTATTGCCATTTACAAAAGCATCCGTCTGTGGCAGATTAGAAATGAAAACTGGTCCTTCAACAACAAACATTTGGCCGGGCGCGGTGGCTCAAGCCTGTAATCCCAGCACTTTGGGAGGCCGAGACGGGCGGATCACGAGGTCAGGAGATCGAGACCATCCTGGTTAATATGGTGAAACCCCGTCTCTACTAAAAAGTACAAAAAAACTAGCCGGGCAAGGTGGCGGGCGCCTGTAGTCCCAGCTACTTGGGAGGCTGAGGCAGGAGAATGGCGTGAACCCAGGAGGCGGAGCTTGTAGTGAGCTGAGATCTGGCCACTGCACTCCAGCCTGGGCGACAGAGCGAAACTCCGTCTCAAAAAAAAAAAAAAAACAAAAAAACAAAAAAAACAACCATTTGAGAAACTCTTCTAAATTACAGCCTCAAATTCCTGGGCTCAAGTGATCCTCTCACCTATGCCTCCCAAGTAGCTGGTACTACAGGTGTCTGCCACATTAAATTAGAGATGGGGGTACAGCTATGTTGCCTAGGTTGGAAGCCTTGTCTTTTTGAATGCCTCGATGCCATTGGCCTCTGTCTCTGACTCTGCCTGGTCTTACCTTAACCTTGGTCTCCATTCTTTTCCTGCAATCAGGGCAGCTACATACAGTGATATAATTTGCACTGCCTAAAGGTCGATTTTCAGGCCAGGGCTGAAACCCAGCACACCCTCAGGTCCACTCTCCATGCCTCCCCACAGGTCTGTGGCTGCCCCGAGGGAGCTATCCATTTCACAAAATATAGTCTCTGCGGGGGTAGATTTATGGTAAGTGGCTCAGGGTGGAATGGACGAACAACAGCAGGAACATGTTTTTGTTAAGATATTCCTATTTGCTACTAAACAGTCCATATAGATTATAGAAATAGATAAGCAAAAGCACACCCACAGTTCCATCACTAGGATACTTTTGATTTCCTGTATCTATTGTTCCACTATTTAAAATGAAAAAGGTGATCATTTACTATTTGCCTGCCTCATACCTGCAGGAATACTTTTTTAAAATTATTATTATTTTCCAGATTGGCAATGGATATTTTTCTTTCTTTTCTTTTCTCTCTCTCTCTTTTTCTTTCTTTCTTTCTTTCTTTCTTTCTTTCTTT
>NW_012110474.1:4305311-4309136 GCF_000951045.1 Mandrillus leucophaeus
CATTCCAGCCTGAGTGACAAAGCAAGAGTCTGTCTCTAAATAAATAAATAAAATAAAATGCTGAAGGTGAGGCTGAAGTCACCAGAACCAAACATGCTACCAAGGATGAGGAATTCTTAAACAGTAAAAAATAGGAAATGAAATAATTGAATTCTGAAGCTTTAAGTAGATTAAAAGATTTAGCTGAGAGATAAGAGTGACTAAAACAAACTCTAGCCTGCCAGAGTTTGAATCTGGGCTATATCATTTCTAGTTTCTCTAACCTTGGGCAATTACTTTTATTTTTTAAGGCGGAGTCTCCCTCTGTTGCTCAGGCTGGAGTGCAGAGGCATGATCTCGGCTCACCGCAACCTCTGCCTCCCGGGTTCAAGCGATTCTCATGCCTCAGCCTCCTGAGTAGCTGGGACTACAGGCACATGCCACCATATCTGGCTAATGTTTGCATTTTTAGTAGAGACAGGGTTTCACCATGTTGGCCAGGCTGGTCTTGAACTCCTGACCTCGTGATTCGCCCACCTTGGCTTCCCAAAGTGCTGGGATTATAGGCGTGAGCCACCGCACCCGGCCACAAAGTTACTTTAAACCAGAGAACTACCCAGGTGCCTTTACACTTTTATTTTATTTTTTTAAGTGAAAGCAAGTTTATTAAGAAAGTAAACAAATAAAAGAATGGCTACTCCATACACTTCCCTTCTTGTCTCCAATGGTAGAGGGCCTGTTTCAGTCATCAGGTTCCACTACTAAACTCCTTTCATTCTGAGGACAGAAACAGTATCTAAAAAAGCATACAAACCATTATCATCTCAGTGGATGGGAAAAAAGGCGGGTAGGGATGTGCTATCTTCTATTCATGACAACCCAGAAAACTAGAAGGGGACTACCTTAATCTAATAAAAGGCATTGATCTAGACATCTACATAAAACCAGTAGAGGCCAGGTGAGGTGGCTCACTCCTGTAATCCCAGCACCTTGGGAGGCTAACATGGACGGATTGCTTGAGCCCAGGAGGTGGGGACCAGCCTGAGCAATATGGCAAAACCCTGTCTCTACTAAAACACAAAAATTAGCCAGGTGTGGTGGTGTGTGCCTGCAGTCCCAGCTGCTCGGGATGCTTAGATGAGATCACTTGAACTGGAGAGGTCGAGGCTGCAGTGAGCCATGACTGTACCACTGCACTTGAGCCTGGGTGACAGAGCAAGACCCTGTCTCAACAAAACGAAACAAAAACACCACCTACTAGCAAACAGTCTTGATGGAATATTTAATGCTTTCTTCCTAAAACTGGGAACAGGGCAAGGATGTAAGCCCACGGGAACAGCATGAGACCAAGCGAGTAAGGTACAAGTGAAAGGAAGGAGCAAGTGCAAGGATGTACTCCCACTCAGATGCCCACTCTACGCTTCCACTGCCCTGACGGTGCCTCCTTACATTTTACTATGTATCTCACCTTAGTCACAGTCTGCTCTTACGTCTTTTACTCACCATGGAAGTCCTAACCAGTGGAATAAGGGAAGAACCAACCAACCACCCACTATTGGCAAATTCTCATAAGTCAACATTTTTAAAGTTGCCTTTCTATAAACTAGTACCAGTTGGAAAAAGAAACCAATTCCATTTAGACTAGCATCCAGAAACCAAAAATGCTCAGGAATTCACAAAAAACTAGCCGGGCACGGGGGCTCACACTTGTAATCCCAGCACTTTGGGAGGCCGACGCGGGTGGATCACCTGAGATCAGGAGTTCAAGACCAGCCTGGCCAACATGGTGAAAACTCATCTCTACTAAAAATAAAAAAAATTAGCCAGGCATGGTGGCAGACGCCTGTAATCCCAGCTATTCAGGACGCTGAGGCAGGAGAATCGCTTGAACCCAGGAATTGGAGGTTGCAGTGAGCTGAGATCGCGCCATTGCACTCCAGCCTGGGTCACAGGAGCAAAACTGTATACAAAAACAAAACAAAACAAAACAATTCAACTTAATTCTAATAATCCCACCAGGCTTTTAAAAAAATTGAAACCAACAGGTTTGTTATCGTATTTATATCAACATCTAAAGGACAAAGTAATCTGAAAACAGAACAAAAGAAGATAACTTGACTTCAAGACTTTAAAGCTTAGCAATCAGTATTATATGGGCATATAGACAGATAAAAAGTGGATCAGTGAAAGAGAATACACTCCAGAAGGCTCGGTGCAGTGGTTCTCACCTGTGAGGCAGGTGGATCACATGAGGCCAACAGTTCAAGACCAGCCTAGCCAACATAGCCAAACTCCGTCTCTAATAAAAATACAAAAACTAGCCAGGTGCGGTGGCATACGCCCATAGCCCCAGCTACTTGGGAGGCTGAGGCATAAGGATCCCTTGAACCCGGGAGATGGAGATTGCAGTGAGCCGAGATCGCATCGCTGCACTCCAGCCTGGGCAACAGAGCAAGATTCTGTCTCAAAAAAAAAAAAAAAAAAAAAGCGAGAATACACTCCAGAAACGGAGAAAAGAATCTTTCCCACAGTGTTAGAATAACTTGATGGGGGGAGAAAAATGAACCTCAAGCTCTACCCTACATCACATACAAAAACTTGAGATTGATAATAGACCTAAACATAAAAGCTTAAACATTTTATGAGAAAACAATACCACCATAACAATCTGGAGGTAGGCAGATTTATTTAGAAAAAGTCCACTTAAAAATTGATAAATTAAGACTCCAGTGGAAACTTCTGCTCAAAACACTATAAAAAAAAAACAAGAGTCAAGACACACAATGGGGAAAATATTTGTAAAATAACTGACAAGGAATTTTATTCAAAATACAGAGTTCCTATAACTTGGTAATAAAAAACAACCTAATTTAAAAATACACAAAGACATATTAATGGCCAATAAACACATGAGAACATGTTCATTAGAGAAATGCAGACTGAAACCACAAGATACCACTTCATGGCCAGAAGTCACAATATTGGTGTGCAAATGTTCACAGCAGCTTTACTCACACTTGCCAAAAACTAGAAATCAATAAAATGTTCACTAACAGGAAAACAGATGAACAAATTATAGTATATTCATACAATAGAGTCCTACTCAGTAAGGACTGTTGAACTTCAACAATGTTTATGCTGAAAGAATTACAAAGTTCTAGGGAAGGAAAGTAAAAATGAACCCTAGTCTATGATGAAAACATTTGAATATGGTGGTGGTAGGAGATTGCTTAATTGCCTGGGTAGAGGTAAATGAGCTCCTTTTGTCCTGGTAAGGTGTGGGCGAAGGAGAATCATTTATCAAAATTATAGCTTAGATTTGTGTGTATGCATATATATCTTTTAGATGAAGTCTCACTGTGTCGCCCAAGCTGGAGTGCAGTGGCAATCTCAACTCACCGCAACCTCAGCCTCCCAGGTTCAAGTGATTCTTCTGCCTCAGCCTCCTGTGTAGCTTGGTCTACAGGCATGCGCCACCACTCACGGCTAATTTTTGTATTTTTAGCAGAGATGGGGTTTCACCATGTTGGCCAGGCTGGTCTTGAACTCCTGACCTCAGCTAATCCACCCACCTTGGCCTCTCGAAGGGCTAGGATTACAGGCGTGAGCCACTGTGCCCGGCTAGATTTATGCATTTCAATTTAAATTTATCGAAAAAGGGCATGTAGTTAGTAGACAGATATGCCTAACTACAATGGTGTTGAAACTTGTATATAAAGGTTTAGTGTACCATTTTGTTTACTTTGTATGTTTGAAAATTGTCCCTATTAAGACTCCATATTAAGACTTTGTAATCCCTGCACTGTGGGAAGCCGAGGCAGGCAGATCATCTGAGGTTGGGAGTTC